>NC_053026.1:275519684-275587070 GCF_003073215.2 Triticum urartu
CAGCTATACTATATGCACATATGGCTGGTGGAAAGCTCTATGGTTACAGTTTTGCGTAAAGCCAATTTTTCCCTACTGCAAAGGAATAAATTTATTTAACTCTCATGGTGGTTGTGAAACATTGAGAATGGTTGACAGCATTCTCAATCCCAATTAAAAATAATTAAAACCCAACAACATTAATTAGAAGTGACATGTTGAGATTCACAATGATATTCAAGTACTAGATACTCAAGTTGTCCATAACCGGGGACACGGCTAATCATGATTAGTTTGTTAATCTGCAGAGGTTTGCGCACTTTTCCCCACAAGACTCGATCGCCTCCGTTTGGTTTCTCGCACTACAGGGTGTTTGAGAAGACGGATGACCGAGACACAGTCTTTCAGAAGCACTAGCACCTTACATGTGGGATAGACCGTACCACCTACAACCCCTACATCTGCTAGTCCACCCCGTAAGAGTTCGCACAACTTAGTCAACTATGCCAGAGCCCATAATGGCTTGTGGCTGCACACGGAAGTTTCTAGCATGAAAGATCTTATGATCCCTTTGAGCCTGGGTGGTGGTCCAAAAAAAACAGGCAAGTCCTGATAGACATCAGGTGCCTCAATCCACCCAGATGTGTGTTTAAGTTGCCACCTTAGATAAACCTTTTAAAATTATCAACTCACATCTGTAATGGATATCACTCACCCAATCCACGTCTACTAGCATAGCATGGCATAATAATAAGCAAACGTAGAAGTAACTCCCAAAGGTTTCATAATAATACAGGTAATAGGTACTACCTCATCTACTTCCCATCCCACAATTTAATTAGATCCTAACCATGCAATGTGTGAGGATTGATCTAATGCAATAAAACATGGGTTGTAGAAAAGGTATGATCAAAGTGTTACTTGCCTTGCTGATGATCCGCGAGTCCTAGGGTTTCGAAGTAACAAGCGGCGCAATCCGGGTAATCTATCGCAGACAAACAACAAGCATACAATAAGTACTCATCTAATGCACAGGTAAAACTCGAACAAGAGAACGAACCAGAAAGTTCAATTTAAGAACTCCGGTTGCAAAGAAAGAACGAACCGAACAAAGAAACGGAAAACAAACGGCGGAAGAAAACAACTCGGTTCTAGCAAGTTGAAACTAGGTCAAATTTTTTTATCGGGCAAAAGCTTGTTCAAGTTGATTAGATGGAACGGCGGTTTCGAGACGAAACTCCAGGCGCTTGAATCACCTGATTCCGATAAACGAGCGAAAAGATAAACTAGAAAGAAGATCGGATCTAAGATCGCGATCGCGGAATAAATCCGACGAAAAGAAAAAGAAGAACGGTTAAACGAACGGACGTCGTTAACCTAGAAAAATCCGGTGATCATGTTCGTTAGGACGAACGGTCTGGCGAACGATCCAAAGACAACTAAATCGGAGAAGAAAACGAATCCGATCTAGGGTTTCGGAGAAGAAAAACCGAACGAAAAACCGATCTAGAAAACCGGAACGGTTTAGAGAAGAAAAGAATCGGAACGATTAGAAGAAAACGATCCGAGAAAAAGAATAGATGTAACGCGGGGCTACCTCCGGCGAGGGGCTCCGGCGGCGTGGGCGTGAGGCGGCGGCGGCAAGGTGCGGCGGCGGCGCGGGTGTGGGGTGGCGGTGCGGCGCGGCGCGGGTGTGGGGTGCAGGGTGGTGCGGCGCGGCGCGGGCTGCTGCTTGTTGCGGCTTTGATTTGATGTGTTTAGAGGGGGGGTGCTTGGGTATTTATATTGGGGAGGGGAGGGGTTTACTTGGGGTAGAGGACAAGGAATTAGAATAGGAGTAGGAAAGATCTAGAAAATAAACGGAATAAGGAAAGGGGAGGGGCTAAAGCCTAGAATCCAAAAAGGATTCGGCTAAGAGGCAGAGGCGGCGGCGGCCTCCTGCGCCTGCGCCTGGCGCGCGATGGCCTTTGGCCCTCCTGGCCGGCGGCTTGGCTTGTGGCGGCTTGGGCCTTTGGCCCAAGTCGCTGGGATTTTTTTTAAATGGTTCCGCGCTCGAAAAAAAACAGAAAAACAAATCTACCGGACTCCAAATCTAAAAAAGTAAATTTTCCCCGACTCTTAAAAATGAGCCGAACAAAATGAACTTTTCTCCGGACCTAAAATGCAATTTTCGAAAACGCGCATTTTTCCCTATCCAAATAAAATGCAAATAAAACTCCGGCAAACAAAAATTGATCTATTTATTAAATCTTCATTTTCCTAAATTTTGGGAAAGTCATATTATTCCCTCTCTCATATTTTGACACCGGAAAATTTATTGAAGATAAAACAAATAAATCAAACGATCCTCTTTTCAAAATTTGAGAAACTCCCAAATATGAAAATAACGAAATCTCCAACTCTCTCCGGAGGTCCTTGAGTTGCGTGAAATTTCTAGGATCGGCCAAGATGCAAGAAAATATGCTATGCATGATGATCTAGTGTATAACATTCCAAATTGAAAATTTGGGATGTTACAAACCTACCCCCCTTAAGATGAATCTCGCCCTCGAGATTCGGGTTGGCTAGAAAATAGGTGAGGGTGGTCTTTGAGAAAATCTTCTTCTTTCTCCCAGGTGGCTTCATCCTCTGAATGGTGGTTCCACTGAACTTTGCAAAACTTGATAACCTTGCTGCGGGTAACTCTACTGGCATAATCGAGAATCTTGACTGGCTTCTCCTCATATGTTAAGTCGTCCTTCAACTGAATCGCTTCAAGCGGCACGGTATCTCTTAGCGGTACCTCCGCCATCTCGGCGTGACATCTCTTCAACTGAGAAACATGAAATACATCATGAACTCCTGACAGTCCCTCTGGTAATTCCAACTTATACGCGACTTCTCCCATACGTTTCAAGATCTTAAACGGTCCAACGAAACGCGGTGCTAATTTTCCCTTAACTCCAAAGCGCTTAACTCCTCGAAGTGGGGATACTCGAAGATAAACTCTGTCTCCGGTTTCGTAAACTATCTCCTTGCGTTTAGAATCTGCGTAGCTCTTCTGCCTGGACTGGGCTACCTTGAGCCTATCGCGAATCAACTTAACTTTCCGTTCAGACTCCTTAATCAAATCTGGTCCAAAGAATTGTCGGTTTCCAACCTCGTTCCATGACAACGGTGTCCTGCACCTCCTTCCGTATAAAGCTTCGAAAGGTGCCATCTTCAACTGGTTTGATAAATGTTGTTATAAGAAAACTCCGCATACGGCAAGTTATCGTCCCAACTAGATCCATAATCTAGTGCACAAGCTCTCAGCATATCTTCCAAAATCTGATTGACTCTCTCGGTCTGTCCATCTATCTGCGGATGAAAAGCTGTGCTGAACTCTAGTCTGGTTCCCAAAGTTTCATGCAACTGATTCCAAAACTTTGAGGTAAATTGGGTTCCTCTATCTGATACGATACTCCTCGGAACTCCATGCAAACAAATGATCCTAGTCATGTATATCTTTGCCAACTTAGCACTGGTGTAAGTGGTCTTAACTGGAATGACATGTGCTACCTTCGTCAAACGATCAACTACTACCCATATCGAGTCATACCCTGCTTTCGTCCTGGGTAGTCCTGTGATAAAATCCATGCCTATCTTATCCCACTTCCATTCGGGTATCGGCAATGGTTGTAACAATCCTGCCGGCTTCTGATGCTCTGCCTTTACTCTCTGACATACGTCACAAACTGCCACATATGCTGCAATATCCTTCTTCATTCCGGTCCACCAGAATGTTTCTTTCAAATCCAAATACATCTTGGTATTCCCTGGGTGAATCGAATACGGTGAAATCATGTGCCTCCTGCAAAATCAACTTCCTGATCTCTGGGTCATTGGGCACATAAACACGGTCCTCAAACCATAGGGTATCGTGCTCATCCTCACGAAATCCCTTTGCTTTTCCTTTGCTAAGTTTCTCCTTTATAGCAGCAATCTCTTTGTCAGATTTCTGAGCTTCTCTGATCTTATCCATCAATGTTGACTAAATCTCCAATGCTGCTATATAGCCTTTTGGAACTATCTCCAAACATAGCTCACGAAGGTTTTCTGCTAACTCCTTGGGTATTCTCCCCGCCATTATCGTATTGACATGGCTCTTACGGCTTAATGTGTCAGCTACTACATTAGCCTTTCCGGGATGGTAATGCAATCTCATGTCATAATCCTTGATGAGCTCCAACCATCTCCTTTGTCAGAGGTTCAACTCCTTCTGCGCGAAAATGTACTTCAAACTCTTGTGATCCGTGTACACCTCACAATGATTTCCAATGAGGAAATGTCTCCACGTTTACAATGCATGCACTACGGCTGCTAACTCCAAATCATGCGTGGCATAATTCAACTCATGAGGCTTCAGTTGTCGTGATGCATATGAAACAACTCTCCCTTCCTGCATAAGCACTGCTCCAAGTCCTCGACGTGAAGCGTCGCAATACACCTCATAATCCTTGGTCTGATCTGGCAAAATCAATACCGGTGAGGTAACCAATCGTTTCTTCAACTCCTGGAAACTAGCCTCACACTCCTCAGTCCATTTGAACTTAGTATCCTTCTTCAACAATTCCATCATAGGCTTCGCAATCTTTGAAAAATTCTCAATAAATCTCCGGTAGTATCCTGCGAGTCCAAGAAAACTCCGGATCTCTCCAACTGCTGTTGGTGCTTCCCATTCGGTTACGGTCTCAACCTTTGTGGGGTCCACTGCTATACCTTCTCCGGATATAACGTGTCCGAGGAATCCTACTTCCTTCAACCAAAACTCACATTTGCTAAATTTGGCATATAACTGATGTTCCCTTAGTTTCTCCAAAACCAAACGCAAATGTTCCTTATGTTCCTCTTCATTCTTTGAATAAATCAGGATGTCATCAATGAACACTACGACGAACTTATCCAAAAACTCCATAAATACCTTGTTCATCAGGTTCATAAAATAGGCAGGTGCGTTAGTCAATCCAAATGACATAACGGTATACTCATACAATCCGTATCTCGTGGTAAATGCTGTCTTAGGTATGTCCTGCTCTCAAATCTTCAACTGATGGTACCCTGATCGCAAATCGATCTTGGAAAACACTTTAGCTCCTTGCAATCGATCAAACAGATCATTAATCATCGGCAGTGGGTACTTGTTCTTGATGGTTACTTCATTCAATCCCCGATAATCTACAACCATCCTTAATGATCCATCCTTCTTTTCCACTAGAAGTACGGGTGATCCCCAAGGTGAAGAACTTGGGCGAATGTAACCTTTATCCAATAACTCCTTAATCTGATTCTTAATTTCCACCAAATCCTTTGCTGGCATCCTATATGGTCGCTTCGATATTGGGCCTGTGCCTGGCAATAACTCAATCAAAAACTCAATGTCTCTATCCGGTGGCATGCCTGGCAATTCCTCAGGAAATACATCAGGAAAATCCTTTACCACTGGTACTTCCTCTTGCACAACTCCTGTTAGGCAATTCACTTGTGTCCTTTTTGGTACATGCCGGGATACATACTTGATCCTTCTCCCTTCTGGTGTAGTAAGCGATATTGACTTACTAGCACACTCAATATTCCCTTCATACTTTGATAACCAATCCATGTCAAATATCACATCCAATCCTTGAGATTCCAATACTATTAGGTCTGAGGGAAACACATAGTTACCAATCCTTAATGGTAACCGATCACACCATCGTCTGGCCATAAACCCCGCTCCTGGTGAGCTTACTAACATGGGTGACCTAAGGGCTTGGGTTGGCAGGTTATATTTTTCCACAAATCCCCTTGATATGTATGAATGCGATGCACTGGTATCAAAAAGAACGAGTGCGGTAAATGACTTAACCAAAAACTTACCGATTACTGCATCGGGTTGATCTTCAACCTCCTCCACATTAACGTGGTTCACCTGTCCCCTATTGAAAGGGTTCGGCTTCTTCCCAGAGCTTCCATTGCCATTTCCATTCTGGCCTTCAGGACATTCATTGGCATAATGTCCGGTCTTCGAACACTTGAAACAAGTGACATTACTCAGATCTCTCTTGGTTGGGGTCGATGGGATGGTGCGGTTCTGTCCATTGCTTCCTCCATTCCCATTACCATTCTTGTGGCCATTATGGTTGTGCGTGCTACCTCCTCCATGGGTGTGCTGAAATTGAAATCCCGGTTTAGGGGCAAAACGGGGCTTCTGTTGGGCTCCAGAGTTATACTTCCCTTGTCCATACTTCCTCTTATGGTTCTCAATCTGCTGTTGCTTCCCTTCAATCATGATGGCACGATCTACCAACTCCTGGTAGTTGTTGAAACTCGCTACCATCAACTGCATGCTTAGTTCATCATTCAGTCCTTCCAGAAACTTCTCCTGCTTAGCTGCATCCGTAGCAACGTCATCTGGGGCATAACGGGCTAGCTTACTACACTCCTCCACATACTGGCCAATAGTCCTTCCTCCTTGGCGTAAGTTGCGAAACTCACGCTTCTTTATGGCCATAGCTCCTGCTGAAACATGGGCAGTGCGGAAAGCTTGCTGAAACTGATCCCATGTGACAGTGTCAACTGGGTAAGTGGCTGTGAAATTCTCCCACCATGCTGCCGCGGGTCCGTCAAGCTGGTGTGCGGCAAACTTCACTTTCTCACCATCCGTGCATCCTGCAGTGGTCAACTCCCTTCCTATCTTACGGAGCCAATCGTCTGCTACTATTGGCTCGGTGCTACTGGAAAACACCGGCAGATTCAGCCTAAGAAAATGGGCTAAGTGGTCAACAGGTGGTGGTGGTGGTGGGTTGTTGTTGTTGTTCTGTTGGTTCTGAACTAACATCTGCATCAATTGATTCTGCTGCTGGATCAACTGAGTGAGCTCCGGTGGAAATCCATTGTCACGTCTTGGAGGCATCTGAGGGTTTAGAAAAGGCGAGAATTGAGAATAGAGTGAGGTCTAAAGGGAAAACACTACCCATATGCACATGAGGCAAATGCACACAAAATCACTTCAATCAATCAAACAAGGGCTTACAATCGGTCTAAAACTACCGCAAAAGTGCTCGACTATAATGTTTACATGGGGAAAATACTACTACTATCTGGCGGTCATCTAGAAATTTGAACCGGTGGAAGACTCCATAATATCTGCTCTAGCTTCATCTTCAAAGTCGGGTTCACTTGGATCCGAATCGGTGTCGTCGATGATGATGTAGTTGTCCGGACATGTGACGTACTCGTCGTCCTCCTGGGATACTAACTTGCTCTTGAGTTCTTCAATCTCCTGCTTAAGATCGCAATTGTGCCTTGCTAGAGCTACGATCTCGTCCATGTAGTCCTTGCGTGTAGACTTCAGTTCTCCTTCTAGCTCGATGATCCTTGCCTTCGCATTCTTCAACTCTATCATATCATTGCACATCTGGTTCTCGTGGCGTCGAATGTGCTGGTTTAACTCCTGGATGAATGCTGCAATGGATCTATCCTTCTTGGTGCTAACTAACTCCCATTGTTCATCTCGGCGTCCGCAAATCTGGTAGATAGTGTCCTTGAGGTCTTCTTGATAAACTTCTCCAATGCGTCCTATGGTGATATGGGCTGCCATGCTCCTTCCCAGACTCCAGGTTGGTGCATTGAAAACACTATCTATGGGCTTCGTGATTGGCGCGAATGTCCTTCCCGGAACGTGAGCTTGAATCTTCCAGCGCTCCTCTTCAGGCAGAGTGGCGTTGAAGGTTCCCGTGAAGCTTGGTAATCCAATGTTCAGGTACTTGGTGACTTCCTTCAGGTGAAATCCAAATGGTGTGCCCTCATCCGGTTGAGCGTACTTAATCTTCACGTTCGTCATCCTAATAGAGTAGAAAAGATGAGGAGTTAGAAAATGAGGAGAGAATAATGATCTATGGCTTTAACTTAGTGGTTGTGTCCCACAGTCAGCGTGTGCTCTGATACCATCTCTGTAGCGACCTGACCCGAATGGATCACGTCTACTGTGCTACGGTGTCATCCCTGGATCAGTAATGCTGACACCACACAGTACATCGAGGTTTTATAGCAGAGTTGCAATCACACACTTATTACATCGATGGCTCAAAAAGAACTTATTACACTGGATATGGCTTAAGGCCATATAATAAAAATAACAGCGGAAGACTTGGAAGATAAATGGGTCCATCAACTCCAGCGGCATCACTGAGTATAGGGCCACGACCTAAACGCACCTCAATCGTCGTCTGAAAAGTCTGCAACATTAACGTTGCAGCCCGAAAACGGGTCAGCACATGGAATATGGCTGGCAAAGTAACACATAGAGAGTAATGGAATGAAACAGCTATACTATATGCATATATGGCTGGTGGAAAGCTCTATGGTTACAGTTTTGCGTAAAGCCAATTTTTCCCTACTGCAAAGGAATAAATTTATTTAACTATCATGGTGGTTGTGTAACATTGAGAATGGTTGACAGCATTCTCAATCCCAATTAAAAATAATTAAAACCCAACAACATTAATTAGAAGTAACATGTTGAGATTCACAATGATATTCAAGTACTAGATACTCAAGTTGTCCATAACCGGGGACACGGCTAATCATGATTAGTTTGTACACTCTGCAGAGGTTTGCGCACTTTTCCCCACAAGACTCGATCGCCTCCGTTTGGTTTCTCGCACTACATGGTGTTTGAGAAGACGGATGACCGAGACACAGTCTTTCAGAAGCACTAGCACCTTACATGTGGGATAGACCGTACACCTACTATCCATCTGCTAGTCTCACGAGTGCATACTTTAATCTATGCGACCCATAAACTGGCTTGATGCCACTGTGTTGGGGAACGTAGTAATTTCAAAAAATTCCTACGCACACGCAGGATCATGGTGATGCATAGCAACAGAGAGGGGAGAGTGTCGTCCACGTACCCTCGTAGACCGTTAAGCGGAAGCGTTATGACAATGCGGTTGATGTAGTCGTACGTCTTCACGACCGATCCTCAGTACCGAACGTACGGCACCTCCGCGTTCAGCACACGTTCAGCTCGGTGACGTCCCGCGAACTCATGATCCAGTAGAGCTCGGGGAAGAGTTTCGTCAGCACGACGGCGTGGTGACGATGTTGATGAAGCTACCGCAGCAGGGCTTCGCCTAAACACCGCTACAGTATGACCGAGGTGGATTATGGGGCACCGCACACGGCTGGGAGAGATCTTTGTGATCAACTTGTGTGTCTAGAGGTGCCCCCTGCCCCTGTATATAAAGGAGCAAGGGGGAGGCCGGCCGCCCTTGTTGGCGCGCCTAGGAGGAGGAATCCTCCTCCTAGTAGGAGTAGGATTCCTCCCTTTCCTACTCCTACTAGGAGGGGGAAAGGCAGGGAGAGAAAGAGAAGGAAAGGGGCGCGCCCCCTTCTCCTAGTCCAATTCGGAAGGGGGAAGGGGGCGCGCTGCCTGCCCTAGGCCGGCCCCTCTCTCTTTCCCTTATGGCCCAACAAGGCCCATTAGCCCCCGGGAGGTTCCGGTAACCCCTCCGGTACTCCGGTAAAATCCCAATTTCACCCGAGAACATTCCGATGTCCAATATGTAGGCTTCCAATATATCAATCTTTATGTCTCGACCATTTCGAGACTCCTCGTCATGTCCGTGATCAATCCAGGGACTCCGAACTACCTTCGGTACATCAAAACATATAAACTCATAATACGATCGTCACAAACCTTTAAGCGTGCGGGCCCTACGGGTTCGAGAACTATGTAGACATGACCGAGACACGTCTCCGGTCAATAACCAATAGCGTAACCTAGATGCTCATATTGGCTCCTACATATTCTACGAAGATCTTTATCGGTCAACGCATAACAACATACGTTGTTCCCTTTGTCATCGGTATGTTACTTGCCCGAGATTCGATCGTCGGTATCTCAATACCTAGTTCAATCTCGTTACCGGCAAGTCTCTTTACTCGTTCCGTATACATCATCCCGCAACTAACTCATTAGTTATATGCTTGCAAGGCTTATAGTGATGTGCATTACCGAGAGGGCCCAGAGATACCTCTCCGACAATCGAGTGACAAATCCTAATCTTGATCTATGCCAACTCAACAAGTACCATCGGAGACACCTGTAGAGCACCTTTATAATCACCCAGTTATGTTGTGACGTTTGGTAGCACACAAAGTGTTCCTCCGGTATTCGGGAGTTGCATAATCTCATAGTCATAGAGAACATGTATAAGTCATGAAGAAAGCAATAGCAGTAAACTAAACGATCAAGTGCTAAGCTAACGGAATGGGTCAAGTCAATCACATCATTCTCTAATGATGTGATCAATCAAATGACAACTCATGTCTATGGCTAGGAAACTTAACCATCTTTGATCAACGAGCTAGTCAAGTAGAGGCGTACTAGTGCTATTATTTAAGTAATCATGATTAGTTTGACACTCTGCAGAGGTTTTGCGCACTTTTCCCCACAAGACTCGATCTCCTCCGTTGGATTTCTCGCACTACATGATGTTTGAGAAACGGATGACCGAGACACAGTCTTTCAGAAGCATTAACTCTCTCTCGATAACTCTCCGGATAGACTATACCACCTACAACCCACTACCTGCTAGTCTATCTCTTCAAGAGCTTCACGCAACTTACTCAACTATGCTAGAGCCCATAATAGCTTGTGGCTGCACACGGAAGTTTCTAGCATGAATAATCTTATGATCCCTTTGAGCCTGGGTGGCATTCCATAGGGTGATCACACGGGTCCTCCGGGATCCCCTTGGGCAAGCACTGGGTTCTCCAGGTGCCCGGGCAAACCACTGGGTACTCCAGGGTGCCCCAACCAATCCACCCAGATGTGTATTAAAGTAGCCACCTTAAGTTAACCATTAATAATATCTCACATCTGTCATGGATACACTCAAACCCAATCCACGTCTACGAGCATAGCATATTATGTAATAAATCCCAAGTAGTAACACTTATCAACACCATGATCCACGTCTACGCCCCTCAGCATTTAGGCATGGCCGAACTAATATAATTTCGCCTCTCTTAACTTCCGCTTAAGGTGAATCTAACTGCTACGAAGGAAGTCTTCCAATAAGATGTGAGTAAAGTGTTGTACTAATAGGTCTACTTCATCCTTCATAGCTAACTACTCTCCAATACCCACATATTATTCAAATTGCCACCTACTCATGCAATGTTTGAGGGGTGACTAAGACTAAGTGTCCAATACCAATCCAAATATGACTGCTTCCGCTCTGAAAGGGATATGATCCGGAGACAGTGTGACCTTGCCATTGTGTGAGCTGGTTGAATGAAGCATGATTACATACATAGACTCTTGAATAGTCTGGGTAACTTGCTTCACTTCGTCACATCTGATACTCCGGTCATCTCGAATATCATCTATCATGCGTGAGCCAAGCACTGGTACAATGACCTACATCAATTATAGCTACAATCTCAAATCCGGAAAGAACAAAGCCAATCGGAATTTTCACGAAAAATCACCAAATTCTCTTAATCTAATTTCACTGGAGGCAAAAAATGAAAACTTTGGCGATAGCATAAAACAATTTTTAATAGTACCCTACAATTTCCCCCTATTGGTTAATCCCTTGGGAACCGCTATACACTCCAGAAGGAGTCTTAGTCAAGTGCTCTCGATTTGTGCCAATATTTGAAAAAAAGATAGTTTCAAACTTCATACATCAGCCCATGATTAACTATACAACTTCTTCAAAAAAATCTGCCATTTAATGACATCAACTCCCAGCGACAGCTTATAAATACATATTGGATGATCTGAACAAAATTAGAGAAATTTTGGGAAGAATCTCTCTCTAAAACACAGTTGATGTGACAGGTCGCAGTATGGAGTCTCTTCTAGGTGAGAAATATTCCACCGAGTCTCCGCACGCTCCACTAGGGGTACTGCGTTTCATAGTGCTAATTTGCCGTGCGCAAATAACAGTTACCGCATATGCTCGAAAAAAACTCCAAGATGGTTACTACTGGCATATTTTCAACAAATATCAGAGCCCAAAGCTGTTTTACGAAGAAAAAGTAGCTTACGGCTAAGGCGATGTCTCCACATTCAGATACGTAATAGTGTAGCTCCTTTCTCTAAAATACTACTGCGGTAGCACTAATGAAATCATACTACTCACCTCTATAATTCGCCTCAACATTTGCTTCCATTATCTAAAAATAAACTATGAAAACAACTACACTGCGCAAAGGCTAGATGAAGAGGAAAAATTATCAACTATAGGGGATATACTCACCTCTTGGCTGACCTGACAGGCCGTGGAGATACATAGCTTGTGAATCCTCTTGCGCATTAGCCAGGAGAGGACCAATTTTTCAGCAAATTCGCGCTAGAGATTGGTGAGGAAGAAATTGTATTTCTTCTTACACCTAACTTGAATGCTACTGACCAGTCGAATAGAGCCTCACGACTATACTTGACTCACATGCCGAATACACTGGATGAATTGTTCCTTTAGGTAAGGCTTCCCTAATTCGAGTACTCTTGTGACTCCATATTATATAATTTATGTTCAGAGGTGGAGAGAATCGATTAGAGTAAGCCTCTCATAAATAGGAGTTTCAAAGGCTAGAGGCGGCTGAGTCGCGGGACTCAAATATAGACGAAACCAATTCCGTGATACTCGGAGCCACCAAGAGTGATAACTTAGATGCCTGAGAGGAGGCTAACTGACCTAGGCTCGATCGGGTGAGCTATAAGCAGGGGCTGCAAGGTCTCGTGCCTTAGCGCGTCCTCAGCCTGTCTCGCTACGGAAAGTCGCTTAGATTTGTTGTATAAATGGCTCACTATTTGTTCTTCACTCGAAAGACTTATCTCTATAAGAAATAGAAGAGGACTAGAACATTGATTAACTGAGAACTATAAAACCTAAAAATAAACTATACACGAGGATCAAACGTGCGGTAAGTGCGCTCACATACTTCAGAAACCTACCTACCATGTCTCAACGTGGCTTGGACCTGTGTTGCCTAGTGTTATCGATAGAGCGTTCGGGTTTCTATCCCCAGGAGCTCGTCCCCGTGATTGCATTACCAATTACTTTGTGCTTTCTCTGTCTGGTCACTTTCTATTATTAGGATAAGATACTCACAGTCTATCAACGAATCACTTGAAAAACTCAGGTATATGATCGCGAAAACCTTTAAGTATTAACTTTGCATAGTAGGTGATGTGTGGCCTGTGTTGATATCTAGGTTATCATGGAATATGCATAAAACTGCTCCAGAATATACCAATATATATACGAATATCTTGTGGACCTGCAATCATGATGTGGTTATGCCATCTTTCCCTCATTCGTAGTCAGACTCATCGTACCTTCCCAATGAGAGTTACTAGATGAAGTTCAACTCAGTGCTACACCCTCTCTCCCGACAATAGAATCGCGCCAATAAAAGAGTGCTTATAAATAATAACGAGAAATACCGGCTCTACTAGCTTGTGAGCTATTCTCAAAACTGTCATATTCTGTCCACACCTTTTTGTCTAAATGTGAACTTTAACAGTATTTGCAGTATTGTCATCTTCATTCCTGCTCGCGTCATTCTTTCTCTCTATCCCTAATATCATTTATATATTTGTGCCGATGGAATGGATCTACCAAATCTCTAATATTTTGATATAATAAAAATTTATCGCTCCACCAATTTATAAAACTGCTCGTCACATACTGTAACTACATATCAATTTGAGTCACCAGCATTCCATTAATATTCTCCTATTTCTTGAGATCGCTGTCATTTATAATCGTGTGCCCAAACACTTCGATTACTTTCTTCGTCGAGTGATCATTTAATAGAGAGCCATAGATACTTTGAGCTGTGATATAAATTCATTCTCACCGTTACCTCGGAGCTCACTCCAAGATAACTCGGATTTCGACCGTTGTCATAGTAAAGCTTCGTCTTCTCGCGAAACTCTGTTGCTTCTTCATAATACTCTTATTTTCCAAAGATAGAACATGTAAATTCAAAGGTTGTCCTGTGTCAAAATAGACTCGCCTTGTCAGAAATATATAATAGCTCTCACCACATAGGTGGCATTATGGAGACAGTATAGTGGTGCGGTACGTGTGACTGCTTTGGCGAGCGTGTAATTTCTCTCTCGACTATTGAAAGAGCAGCCAGAGGTACCTTATCCCATTGTGAAATAGTTGTCATGCGAGAGGGCAAACACCATTTCTCAATTATATGCTAGTAAATGTGAGAACGAATCTTTGTGCCGCGCCAAGTCCTTACTTGTATTTCGCTCTCCTCTCGCACTCCTATAACCTAAGTCGTAGTTTTTTCTCTCAAGTGAACAACAGTTCCGTGCTCCCAATCTCACTGGTTGTCTCAGTCGAAAAACAAATTCCAATCAGTACGACACTGCCAACACTCAGTGAAAATTGCAAAGACTAGTTTCAGTGAACCATTGGTACTATCGGTTTTTATATCATTCCAAACATTATAGGAATCTTTAGGATGTTACCATTGTGCTCAAGATTGCTGCATGTCTAGTGGCTTGTCGTATAGCTTTTGTGATCATAACTATGTAGTCCAAACATGTGACATATCATGTGGCCCTTCCAACGTTATATTACTCACCACCCTTCCGTGGATATGACACATTACTGAGGTGTGTGTGCTTCACGGACTTCGGGACTGGAATCGTCTCCAAGAGAATACACTTTAAATCACACAAACTAAATGAAAGCAGTTCATCATGATTATTTTAATAAACCTCACTTTGATCCAAACCAATTTCACATTCAAATTAAAATAAAGTCAAATTGTTGTTTCTTCAAACGGTAAAATAAAAATGTTCGATGGTTTGCAAATATTCTTTAACTAATTATCACGGGGAAACCAACATTAATAAAATGTTTAATTACCCTAAAGCAATTAAGATAGGGACCAAGTCTTTACTGAAATGCTTTTTCAAAATTATAGAAGTTCTAAACTATTTTAATTAAAACTCCAAGATTTTTGTGGCAGTACTAAATAATGCCTAGTATTTGTTCTCACAAATTGTTTCATTTTACAAAAGCCTGGTAGTGGATAAACTAATAGAAGCAGTAGCTAAAATAAAATAGAAAAGTAAAAAAAAATAAAGAAACAAGCTCACCCCCACATGCTAGGCCTAACGGACCCCAGCTGGACCGCCTGCAACGTGGCCGGTGCATGGCTCTCCGAGGGCACGGACAGATGCTCGCCCAGCGGGCCTCCTTATTAGCCCGTTACCTGTGAGCTTGAAGGCGAGGCAGAAGCTCCTCCCCTGCCCATAGACTCGCCTAACGCGGAGATCGAACGGATCTAGCTCACGCAAACGTCCCCTTGTCATCCGTCTCCATCCTATCTCACTCGCGTGCCGCACATGCAACCTATCGTGCAATCAGCGCGCAAGAGTCGCCGAATTCCCAGACTACAAGGGTTGCAACTCAGGCAGATGTCGTCTCGCTTACCCTCTCCAGAGAGCGTCTACGCTCGGTCGCCCTCAGTTAGCTACCGCTCCATCCTGGGCCTACACCTCCGTCTCTCTTCTCGCTCCTCTCCGGCGCAGAGCTCAGAACACTTTCTTAGGTAGCGCAGCCTCGCCCTCGGTGCTGGAGGAATATACCCATCCGTGCCCTCTGCTCCGCCTCTAGTCTTTGCTCTCTCCATAGTCAGTTCAATCCCTTCCTCTGTCCTCGGGCCGGTCTCGAGTCCGTCGACGCGCCTCGTTCCCCATCCTCCGCCCCGAGCAACGTTGCCTCTATAACCTACCGACGCTTCGCTCGCGCGCTCCCTCACGTGTCGTTCAAGTTGATGATACTGTAGTCCTTCAGGTCATGGTCGTATTCCTCCTGGTGCGGGGTCTCCCATGAATACTCCTAGCTTCCTTGTCAGGTCGTCATTCTTCTCCACTAGTATTGCAATTTCCTCCTCATATCCGTCGCGTGTAGACTTGAGTTCCTCTTGTAGCTCCTGGTTCTTGGTCATCACCTTCTTCAGGTCTATCATGCTTGCGCACATTTGGTTCTCCTGGCGACGAATGTGCTGGTTTAACTCCTGGATGAAGGCTGCAATGGACTTGTCCCTCCTGGTGCTGATCATCTCTCATTGCTCATCTCAGCACCCACATATCTGATAGATGGTGTCCTTAAGATCCTTGTGATAAACTTCGCCGATGCGTCCCATGGCGATGTGGGATTCCATGCTCTTTCCTAGACTCCAGGTTAGTGCATTAAAGGAAAATTCTATGGGCTCGGTAACTGGCGTGAATGTCCTTCCTGGAACTTGAACTTGAATCATCCAATGTTCTTCTTCTGGTAAAGTGGCGGTGTAGGTCCCGGTGAAACTTGGTATTCCGACGTTCAGGTACCTAGTGACTTCCTTCAAGTGTCATCCAAAAGGTGTGTCTTCATCCGGTTGTGCAAACTTGTTCCTTGAGTCCGCCATCCTATAGTGTGGAAAATGGAGAGGAGTCAGAAATGAGTAGAGAAGAGTGACCTATGGCTCACCTTAGTGGTCGTGTCCTACAATCAGTGTGTGCTCTGATACCATCTTGTAACGATCCGACCTCAGAACGGTCAAATCTCTGTGCATAAGTGTCATCCCTGGATCGGTAATGCTGACACACAGAGTACTTCGAAGGATTTATGACAGTGTAGCAATCGCACACTTATTACATTGATAGTCTCAAGAGAGAAATTAATACAATAATATGGCTTAAGGCCATCTAATTAAGATAACAGAGGAAGGCTTGGAAGATAAAGTGAGTCCATCGATTCCAACGGCATATCTGAGTGCACGACAACGACCTGGCGCACCTTACTCTTCGTCTGAAAAGTCTGCAACATGATATGTTGCAGCCCGAAATGGGTCAGCACATGGAATATGCTGGCAAAATAATACAGTAAAGCAATAAACAAGTAAAGGCTATCACTACATGCATATATGGCTGGTGGAGGCTCTATGGTTATAATGTTTTTGGAAAAAGCCAATTTTTCCCTACAACAATGGAATATATTTTTATTTAACTATAATGGTAGTTGATAAACATTGAGAATGGTGCCCCCATCTCAATCCTAATTAAAAAGTAATTAATAACCCAACAAACTAATTTAGAGTGATGAGATCAACATGATAATCCAAGAACTACATACTCAAGATGTCCATAACCGGGGACACAGCTAACCATGATTAGTTTGTACACTCTGTAGAGGTTTGCGCACTTTTCCCCACAAGACTCAATCGCCTCCGTTGGATTTCTCACACTACATGGTGTTTGAGAAACGGATGACCGAGACACAGTCTTTCAGAAGCATTAACTCTTCGCTCGGGGTAGACGGTACCAACCTACATCCCCTACATCTGCTACTCTACCACTGAAAGAGGTCATGCAACATACTCAACAATGCTAGAGCCCATAATAGCTTGTGGCTGCACACGGAAGTTTCTAGCATGAATAATCTTATGATCCCTTTGAGCCTGGGTGGCGAGCCAAAGGACAACACTGGTATATCCCCAGGTGCCCGCAACCAATCCACCCAGATGTGTATTTAATTAGCCACCTTAAGTTAACCATTAATTAAAATCTCACATGTGTCATGGATATACTCAAACCCTATCCACGTCTACGAGCATAGCATAACAACATAAGCATAACGTAGAAGTAACTCCCAAGGGTTTGATAATAAAAAGGGCAATAGGTTCTACCTCATCATCTACTTCCCAAATACCCACATGTTAACCACATCCTAATCATGTAGTGTTTGAGGATTGAAACTAATGCATAAAAACTGGGTAATGAAGGGGTATGATCAAAGTGTTATTTGCCTTGCTGACGATCCGCAAAACCTAGAGACTCATAGTAGCATGCTTCGCACTCCGGGAATTCTATCGCAAACAAACAAAAGCATACATAAGAACTCAAGCATAGATTCAAGGGTAAAACTCAAATAAGAAGATCCAAATTGGAAATTCCAACTTAAGAGCTTCGATTTGCAAAAAGAATCGATCGAATCGGAGCTACGGAACTAAAACTACGATCAAAAGAACTTGGAATTCAAATCTGCTTGAAACCAAATTTTAAATTGTCAAAATCATGTTTAAATTGTTTAACTGGAAAGAGGGCTTCGAGACGAAGATTTTGGCGTTGGTTTCACTTGATTTGGACAAACGGTTAAAAAGTTGCGACGGTTTGAAGATCAAGGGCAAATCTGCGATAAAAATAATCACGGATAGGTCCCTGGTGTAAAACGGAAAAAGGAAAATCTATCGGACGAACGTCCGCTAATAGAGGCAAACGAACGAATTCGTTCGTTAAAATGAATAACGAACAAACGTTCGTAAAATAAACTAACCGAGAAAAACCGAACCGATCTAAATAAAATAAAAAACCAATCTAGGGTAAATAAAAATCGGGCGGTTTTATACCTAAAACCAAAAAACCGGTGACGAGAAATCCGGCGAGCGGCGGCGGCTCTGGCGTGTGGGCGATGTGAGGCGGCGCGGGCGCGGGCTGTGGAGGTGGGGCGCGGCGCGACGGCAGGCGGGGGATGCGGGGCGGCGGCGAAGCGGGCGGCGGAGCGGGCGCTGCTGCTGCTGCTGCTTGCAGCGGCTGCTGGCAAGGCGAGGTGGGGAGGGGCGGTGGCGGCGGGGGGTTATAAAGGCCTCGGGGGGGTGGTCTGACTTGGGGTAGGGGGCGGCGACGCGTGTCAGGGACGGACACGGCGTCCATGGCGGCGGTGGCGCTCGGGAGTCCGCTCCCGAGCCAGAGCGGGAGGAGGCGGCGCGCTGGGCTGTGGCCCGCTCGGCTAGGCCGTTGGCCCAGTCGGGCAACGCGGCTTTTTTTCTTTAAAAAAATTCCGCTGAAGGAAAAATCCTGAAGAAATAAAAAAAATCTAAAAATTCCAAAACAATTTTCACCGTCTAAATAAAATAGTTAGAACAAAGTGAACATTTTCTTGGCCTAAAAATGCAACTTTAAAAATGCATATTTTTCCTAATTCGAATAAAATAGCAATAAAAATCCAAATAAAAATATTTATTTGATTTTAACATTTTCCCCCAATATTTCCTTTATTTTGGAGAAGTCATTTTATCTCCTCTCTTTTATTTTTAATATTGGAAATATTATTTGGAGAGAAAAATGATTAAAACCAAGATGACCCGCTTTTCAATATTTGAGAAAAACTCAAATATGAAAATAAACGAAATCCCCAACTCTCTCTGTGGGTCCTTGAGTTGCTTAGAATTTCTAGGATCAAAATCTAAATGCAAATAAAATATGATATGCATATGATGACCTATGTATAACATTTCAAATTGAAAATTTGGGATGTTACAAACCTACCCCCCTTAGGATGAATCTCGCCCTCAAGATTCGGGTTGGTTAGAAAATAGGTGTGAGTGGTCTTTCGTAGGTCTTCCTCTCGCTCCCAGGTGGTTTCATCCTCGGTATGGTGGCTCCACTGTGTTGGAGATATGCCCTAGAGGCAATCATGTATGGTGATATTTCCTATGTGTTTATGAATAAAGATAGTCCTTGGACATTATCAATGATGTGTATCAGCAAGTACGTGACTTGTTTGTGGGACTATGCATTGTATGATGATTGTCCTAAAAGGTCCCTAGTCGAAAGGGCTGTGTGGACGCGCAGCCAACTAGACTAGCATATGACACGGTCGATGGCTTGGTCTCACTAGCCATGGAGCATTGGATGCTAACCGGATAATATGGACTTGGAAGGATCTGGTCGGATTCGACGTAGTCGGATCCAAGCCGAGATAAGGTCTGAGTCGGACAGACCCAACTATGAGACGCAACGATATGTCATCTGTGAGTATCTAGTACAACATATGTTCTATGTCCTAAGACCTGAGCGGACGCATGTACTCGGGATGGTGACAGGCTTGCTTTGGGCCGACCAAACGCTACTCCGTAACTGGGTAATTATAAAGGTAGGTTTCGGGTTTGTCCAGAACCATGCTGCGAGACGTGGTCGAGCAAGATGGGATTTGCCCCTCCGATCAGGAGAGATATACTCTGGGCCCCTCGTGTGATCCGACCAGGATAAGCATGGCCATGCGACAAGGATTATGAGATAATCTGGTTTGTGGTCGGCATCACTAGAACGAGAAAGAGGTTGGGCTAGCACAAGGATGATAGACTCTCCTTGAGCCTGACAACATATATTGTGTGGCAAAAGGAATGGAAGTATGATGTACAGGTTCGCCGAACCAGCTTCATAGTCTGTTTGGTGTTCGGCATGCCTTGCTAGAGGCCTCTACCAACTGTGCAGTTCGAAGGTGATCCGAACTGCGACCAAGCCGGCTTGAACCTAAGGGGTCGCGTGCAAGGGAAGGAACCTACGAGGTCGGATCCGTGGACACTAGTCGGATGTGATCCGAGCAATATTCGGATTGTGGCCGAGTAGACTTATGGGCTTTAGGGTCCGTGCAAGGCCCAAGTGTTGAGCCTGCGCCACACGCCTATATAAAGTGGAGGTGCCGCACACTCACACGGTTGATCGCTTCGGCGTTGTCACTAGGGTTTGCATGTGTTGCGAATAGACACCTCCACTCGCCGCCGATTGAGTGATCGGACTTAACAGTCTGCCGCACGACATTCCTCCTGCACGCGTGGATACCGTTAGAGGCGGTGCACTTGCGCCGCTCCGGTGAACCTGTACGTGGGAACCGACTACCGGCTGTACGAGGGAGATCAGATGAGGAGGAGACGATCCACGCGGACGCGCTGCCCCAACTCTTCTTCCACTGCACGGCACTGCGCGTCTAGTGGTAACGAACTGTGATCCATCTCTCGTAGCATGTTCTTGGTTGTTCGCGTAGGGAAATTTTAATTTGCAGTCGACGCACCCTATCGTAGAACCCAGCACACTGAACTTTGCAAAACTTGATAACCTTGTTGCGGGTAACTCGGCTGGCAAACTCGAGAATCTTGACGGGTTTCTCCTCGTAGGTCAGATCACTATCCAACTGAATTGCTTCCAGGGGCACTGTATCTCTCAGAGGGATATCGGCCATCTCAGCATGACATTTCTTCAACTGGGAAACGTGAAACACATCGTGAACTCCTGACAGTCCTTCGGGTAACTCCAACTTGTAGGCCACTTCTCCCATCCGTTCCAAGACTCGGTATGGTCCTACAAATCTCGGGGCTAACTTTCCCTTAACTCCAAAGCGTTTAACTCCTCATAGAGGTGACACACGAAGATATGCTCTGTCTCCGATTTCATAGACTACATCCTTGTGTTTTGAATTTGCATAACTCTTTTGCCTGGACTGAGCTACCTTCAGTCTATCTCGAATCAACTTAACCTTCTCTTCAGACTCTTTGATCAAATCTGGACCAAACAACTGACGGTCTCCAACTTCATCCCATATTAACGGTGTCCTGCTCCTCCTTCCATACAAGGCTTCGAAAGGTGCCATCTTCAAACTGGCCCGGTAGCTGTTGTTGCATGAGAAATCCACGTAGGGCAAATTTTCATCCCAATTAGATCCATAATCTAGCGCACAAGCTCTCAACATGTCCTCCAAAATCTGATTGACTCTCTCGGTCTGTCCATCTGTCTGCGGATGAAAGGCTGTACTAAACTCTAGTCTGGTACCCAAAGTCTAGTGCAGTTGATTCCAAAATTTGAAGTAAACTGGGTCCCTCTATCTGATACGATGGTCCTTGGAACTCCATGCAGACATACGATCACTACAAAAAAGATACACTTTCGTGATGATACGTGTTTGTCACAGTAGGTCGCTTTTTTGTCATGCATGTGCATCCATGACAAATTTATGACAGAATCAAGATAGTCATACCTGTGCTGTCGTAGAAGTGTTCCATGACATTACCAAAATTATCATCATGGAAGTGTCCAATTCCATGATGATAAATCATGCGTCACAGAAGTGCTTTCGTCAAGGGTGACAGACACGTGGCATCCACCGTAACGGAACGTCGTTAAGCTATCGGGTCGGGTTTTGGATCCGATAACCCGTTAACAGCCCTGGCCAATGCGGATTTTCCACGTGTAAAATCATCATTGGGTAGAGGAAACACGTGTCGGCTCATCGTCGGGACAGATGTCATCCACTCACTGGATAGAAGGCGCCTATGATACGTCAACACGTGGCACGACCCAATAAGTTTAAATGGGCCGGCCCAACTAAAGGCCCACAAGATTTTGCTGACCATAATGGGCCGGCCCAGCTAAAGGCCCACGAGATTTTGCGGACCATAATGGGCTGGCCCAGCTAAAGGCCCACAAGATTTTGTGGGCCATAATGGGTCGGCCCAGGTAAAGGCCCACAAGATTTTTGTGTGCCGTAATGGGCCGACCCAGGTAAAGGCCCACAAGATTCTTGCGGATCATAATGGGTCGGCCCAGCTAAAGGCCCATGAGATTCCGCCGACATTAATGGGCTGGCCCAGCTATAGGCCCACAAGATTTTGAGGACCCTAGTAGGCCGACCCATTAACTGCCTGCCATATTTTGGGCCAAATGTCGGCCCATATTTGATCCGGTCCATTATTGGCCGGCCACGCTCCGGGCCTAATAGTGGCCCATATGAGATCCGGCCCGTTAAAGGCCTACCACGTTCTGGGCCAAATTACGGCCCAGATCAGGTCCGGCCCTTTAAGAGGCTTTGGGCTCAATTATGGCCCATATCAGATTCGGCCCGTCAACTGGACACTATGCTTTTGGGCCCACTTGCTAAAGGCCCACTTAGTAATTCGGCCTGATATTAGTTTTGCCCTGTTAAGGGCCCGTTTAAAATTTTGGCCCTATATTAATTTCAGCCTGTTAAAAGCCCGTCATATAGTTGGGCCTAACTACGACCCGGTTTGCATCCGGCCTGCTCGCAGCCGATATCTGATTGGGCCAAACAAGGACCGAGACAATTTTTTGGCCAGTTAAAAGCATGTGATTTGATTCACACAATCATGGACCGGGGTTCATTTCGGGTTACTGCCGGCCCATGAGCTGTTCGGCACGTTTCATGCCCAACCTACATCGTGATTGCATGACGGCCCAATTATGTACCGTAATTTTATGGTTAGCCGGTTTACTGCGAAGACAGGATATATATACAGTAAAATAACTACAGGATCATGAATAAGAAAAAACCTAGACTATACAATAAAGAAATTACGGCATATTACATCCACTGGGCATCAAAGTTCGCCACTATGATAATAAAGCACAAGCAGGCAGCAGATTACATACACTGGGCATCAAAGATCGCCACCAGTGCAAATAAACACGCTGACAAAATAATATACAAAACCAATAGCACTTCAATAGATTTCAGGAAAGGTTAGCCCTGCTGGGGAGCTGCAGCGCAAGCAGCTGAGCAAGATGATGAGACTGTGCTTGTTCAACACTTATATCTTCCTCACTCTGAAAGATAAACAAGCAGACAGATGACAGGTTTTGCACATAAAAGTATCAGTGCTGACAATTCATCACATTTCTTACTGACGAATAAAGTGACACACTTTAAATTTGCATTAACACAATATGGTATTGTTCAGGTCAAGACATGGCAGGAAATGACATTGTGAAGGAGTTGGCAGCTTCACGACACCACTGGATTACAGATCAAGAACTCATAAGTATCAATGGTTAGTGTGCTGTCAATTTATACCATTTTAGATTGACAAATAAAGAGACGGTTTAAATAATAGTAGAATGATATGACATTGTTCATAGTTAACACATTGCAAAATATGACATTGTGCTGTAGTGGGTAGGTTCATCATACCACTGGATTACGGATGAAGAACAGAAGCATACATGTAGTGCAAAAGAAGATCACTTGCTCTGTATAGTTTAATTTACATGGTATGAAGAAGGAACTTGGTTGTACAACTGAAAACTTAAATTGAGAAAGGACAAACTTTTGTTTATGAACTACATATAATAAACTTTAAACAAGCAATTTGATGCAAATACCAAAAATAAACAGCTATTGCAGTCATGCCTAACCAAATATATACAACAAAGTTTGAAGGCTTGAAATGGACAAACTTACATTATTGGTGAAGATAGGATCTATAAAGGCCTTGTCCATGCTGATGGGGGGGGGCAATTCAAGAAGTTTACCATAGAATCTTCTTCAAAAGCATTGCCTTTATTCTACATTTTGTTAAGAGTAAATATAGATGTGATGATATACGAAAAAATGGAGAATATTTAAGATAAGATGAAGAGTGATGCTACATAACCAAGTATCTATAAATGTAAGTGTAGCGATACAGGCAAAAGGTACAGCCAAGAGCAATGCACACCTAAACTTCTTGAGTACCAACCTTATGGTAAGAGTAAATATAGATCTGATGTGTAGAAAAATTGAGGGCAAAGGAAAACAAGTTGCGGAGTGATGGTACATGAACAACTACCTGTCATTATAAGTACACTGATAAAGGACAGCATGTACTTACAAGAACAATGCAGAGCTAAAAAAACATTGGCATTGGTATATTCTACACTAATGTAACCATTCATACAGATCAGATAATTTGGAGAGAACAATTGATAAGCAAGCTATCATGCATACTGCTGTCACATAATGAACCAGGTATGTATGCAAGTACAGTGATACAGGACAACAGGTACTAACAAGAGCAAAGCAGCGGGCAGCATATTTGCGATATCCTATCGTTCTTGTCAAACCAGAATTCCTCTTCGAGCAGATTTCCTGCAAGAAAGATCTGTAAGGCACATGCGGAAAAGTAGAAGTTCAAATTGTCATGTGATTTCATAGACAGTACCTCATCCTGGGAACGAGACCAATGCATAACAAGGTTTTTCCATTCAATGTCTTCTAAATTTAGCACAGGAGACTTCACCAGAAATTCATTTATAGACTTGCCATCAAAGTGTGATTTCCTCAGGTAACACTGATACTGCTGCAATGCTTCCTTGAAAAGCACAAGCAAGCTTTGCTCGTCATGACTATCCAGATTGACCCTCACCTAGTTACAACAATGTAATGTAAATCATTGATGTGTTCAATCAGCAGAAAAACAGGAAAATAATAACCATGGATAATAGCACTTACACGTAAGTTGGACAGGAAATGTGAAAATTGTGTTTGTCTTCACAATAATCTTCCCATGATGGGAATATATGCACGTAGTCCCTAACAACATTGAAAGCATTTGTCTTTTAAACTGGGAATAAATGGAATGGGGTTCCAATCTACAGGAATTGGCCGTCTCTGCAGTTGGGATAGGTCTTCGGCCGGTGGACTTGCTGTACTTTTTGCTGGAGTGGGATTTTTCTGTGGTACAGCTGGTGCTATGGCAAATGAAATCGGTATACCTTTTGCTGGAGTGCAGGTCCTATGTGGTGGGGCTAGTGGTGTGGCCAGTGAAGTATGGGTACAGTCTACTGGAGTCGGTCCTACATTTTGTGTCACTGGCTGTACAGCCAATATAAGTGGGGTGTTGTCTGATTTCTCCGGCACCACCACGTTTTTCAAGGACTTTGCTGGTGCTCCTTCAGGTTCGGAAATCACCCTCTTCCTTTTTGATGTCTGATGCACAAGAACAGCATTTGAGTGGAAAAACATGGTATGATGACAGATGGAATATGTATTGATGATGGATGGGCATGGCATCTCAACATATATGATGAGTAAACTAAGCAGATGGCGGTGCAACAAAGTAGAAGAAATGCAAGACAACATATGCAAGATACGCGCAATCAATAAAACCTTGCCAAATTAGAACAGGCACCTTGATGGGTGAACAGGAGAGGCCATCTGCCTTTGACTCCTCGAGGTTAGAATAGTCATTAGGATGATATTCTGAACAAGAATCAACAGGTGGGGAGCGTACGAGTTTCATTGCTTCCAAAATGGCACTCAATGCCTTGCTGCCAATTTTGTAAGTCATTGCAGTGTTCCACAATATTCTTCCGATGTGCGGATTCTGATATTCACTGTAATTGCGTATAATATCTGAGAACCATGAAAGCATAAATAGTTGTGAGATTATCTTTGTAACGCAAATGATATTCTAATATAGGGGCACCCCTGTAAACACTTGTGTGCTATCACTGGATTCCGATGAGAGAGCTCATGTGTGTTGTAATATGGTGCGTGCATTTATATAATCTGGCACAAGTACACGAAAAAATAGGCTCCAGAAGTAAGGATAGCTGGCAGATGATAGGTTCATAATATACTCTATAGAGAGTTTATTGCCAAACCATGATAACAAGAGCACACAACAACTAGGCAGATCATAGGGGTTATTTGGTTTTAGGACTAGCATTGCCACACTTTGCCACACATTTTTGCCAAACTTGACTAAGGTTAGTTCATCAAAATGAGAGCCACAAGTTGGCAAGCCTAAGGGGATCTTGCCACACTTTTTGTGTGTATGCCATGTGGGGTCCAAGTGTGGCTTGCCTAAGATGTGGCTTGAACCAAACACTCACCTAAGTTGGTCAAACTTGCCTAACCTTAGGTGTGGCAATCTTTGTTAAAGTTAGTCACAAGCCAAACAGCCCCATAGTGTATATAACAGGGGTACACCATAACCAGGATATATAAATCGGGAAAGTGGAACTGGCTGGAAATTACGGTGTTGTATTGCCGCTAGTAATTGAAAGCCTATCGATCACGTACAGGCTAGCTCTATCAGTTGTTGACCGCAGATGTCCCTGCTCCCCTTCTTGACAAGGAACATATTGTGCTTCCCATACAGAACACCGCACGGGCCGCCGACCGAACCACCGGCCCCATCGCCTGTGTTCCTCCGCCACCCCCACCCCCGCCCCCACCCGCGTCGAGTTTTCTTCGTTCGACGAGGCCCCACCACCGCCCCCCACAACCACCGTCCCCACCCGAGCCCCTTCGATCGCACCGGCGAACTCCGGCGACCTCTGAAAAATCGACTGATCCAATTTTGAAATTTAGTCTACTGTGATTTAACTAGTGTGGAATATAAAAGGGGAAAACCATGAGCATTGCGAGTATGGTGTTGAGCGTGCCATGGCGGATCTGAAGGTGCAAACCGGACAAAGGCAACTTCGCAACCAAGACAAGAAATTAGAGTAAAGCAGTGGCGATCTATTTTCTTGTTGCGATAAATAAGTTGAGCAGATACGAAAGAGTACCGCCTCTGGTGCGGCGCCGTGTATGCATCTGCTGAGAATTTGACGGTGCTGCGGTAGCGATGGCTGTTGGCAGCGTGGAAGCGGATGTAGGAGGGTAGACGGTGGCGGCGGGGCGCGGTGGACGAGACGGTTGTAGGAGCGGCGCCGGCAAGGTGGACGATGGCGGGGATGAAGCGGGAGGACGGGATGCAAGGATCCCAGTCCGAAGCCGTGGATGAGAGAGGTCGATCTCTTGTAATGGACGGCGGCGTTCGGGTATCAGCTCCGGCATGGTGGAGGAGGAGGGCGGTGGATGGGGTGGTGGACAGCGGCGGACGGAGGAGGGTGGGGTGGAGAGGGTGTTTTGGTGCCCACGGAGTACGAATGGGGAAAAGGGAGGTAGAGAGGAAACGGGGAACCATGTATTCAGGGCGCGCTTGTCTCAAATGCGAGGAAATTTACAAACTTAGCCCTCGTTTCAAATTTCTACTACATCACAGCAACACTAGTCGGTTGGGGATAGGACGGTAATCTCGCATACACCGAATATTTGCCGACGAGAGTTTGTTTTTGGCGCCCACTGTGTATGAATATGAATCGGGGAGGGAGTCGATTTCGGCCGAGGACACACTGTGTTTTGGCACCCACCGTGTATGAATCCGGGTGAGACGCGGTTACGTCACGTTTGGGTGAAATTACAAACCTACCCCTATCGAAACCTATAGAAATCCAGCAGATAGGCTTTGCGTGGCAGGGATAGGCAGTAGTGATTTCCATCTCGCAGATTTTGGTTTCGGGCGGTTACTGCGCCTTTCCCCCCTTCGTTCAAATTTTGCAGAGTGCACGTTTACCGTGCCAACTCAATTCGAATGCCGTTTGTATTCTATTTTTTCGGGCGGGATCCATTTTCAATTGGAATTACATTCTATATACATCATTTTTTTATATATACTTTCAAAAGCACAACACCATTTATACATAAATATGGTTTACAAATGGCATGATCTCAGATTCATAAGGTTGTATCCGTCAATTTGGATTTTCAAATATTTGAAACCACTTTATGTTGAAATCCAATGTATGCATTCCTCGCTAACTGTCTCCAATTAATGTGTGTTTCATGCGGGTTTTTTTTACTTCTCAAACATGTATAATGTGTTTCACACACGCAACATATCGTGTAATCCCGTTTAGACATTAATTGCATATAAACCATGCATTGTTTGTAATTGAAGAGTCTATGGATCACCAATATTGATAAACTATATAACATTACATGTGTGCCCAAATTCAAATGAATATGCATGTTTGATACACCAATTTGCGTTATGATATTATCAATGTCGTGATCTCCAGTTTAAATATTTGAATCCCCTTTAATCCAGATATTCGTCTCATATAGCTATCACTCATGCTTATATAGGACTATCTCTCTGGACCTATACGCGTTCATCGTCTCTCAGGTATCTCTCGTGCTACCTGTATGTCGACAATGATCTTTTATCTTCGTAACACACTGACGGTACTCTCTCCCTCGACCTTCATCACTCTATCTCTCTCTAAGTATATCTCGTTCCCTGCTATGTGTCTCTAACTATGATTCTCCATGTGGAATCTCTTTCTCTCGCACAAACACAAAACTTTGTCTCCGGGGGTCTCATTTCTCTCTACTATTCCCATGTGTGCCACTCGCACACCCCTCATACAAAGATGTCTTTCGCTCCTTAGATATGAGAACCTACGACTCTTCCTCTTCAATATCTCTTTCTCACACACAAACACAAACTCTGTCTCCTAGGGTCTTATATTTATCCATTGTTCTCTTGTATGTCGCTCACACACACCCTCTCTCCCTAGAGATATCTTGCGTTCCCTCGTATGTCTCTCTAGCTATCACTCTCGTTGTGAAATATCTTTCTCTCTCGCAGACACGAAACTCCGTCTCTCTGGATCTCATTTCTCTCTGATATCTGTTTGTATGTGACTCACACGCACCCTCTCTCTATCTCTCTCACACCCACACACATAACCCAGCCTTCTGATCCCCTCGACTCCTATCTCTAACGCACACTAGCTAGCATCTTTATCTTTCTATTTATATGTTTCTCCATCAACCTTCTTTCTCGTCCTCACTCTTGATTCCTATCATGCACACTACATATGTTTCTCTCTACATGCAGTCAAGTGCCCTCTCACACACATATATAACTTCACCCTTTGAACCACCCGACGGTCATCTCCAACACCCAAACTAGCGGATGTCCCTCTAGCTAGCATATCCATCTCTGTATCTATCTGTAGTTTCTCCGTCAACATTTCTTTCTCGCACGGAGTCTTGCTTCCTATCACCCACACTATATATGTCTCTCCATACATATGCATTTATAGGTTGGTCTCTTTTGCACAATCGTTGCGCCTCACTCCCTCTGCTCTCCATAGATGCATGCTCCAGCCCACACCACTATCTCTTAAAGACAAAAACACATGCTCAATTGTCGGGACTTCTTCCATGCATTCTCACATGCATGCATATTGTCATACCGATCTGTCTCTCCCATGTTGTTGATCTTATGACTTATGTCTTCTTTCTTTTATCTCGATCATGCGCGCGCACACACACACATCCCACGTATACATGTATACCTCTCACACATGCACGTTCAAGGTCTCTTTGTCTCCATACGTAGTTAATTACCCTCAATCCTAATGCCACATCGAATCGTTCTCCTCTTTTGTGCACATAACTTCCACCTGGATGGGTAAAACACACACTCACACTTAACAATCTCCTTCTAGCTACCCCCCCCCCCCCCCCCCCCCCCCCCCCCGCCTCTCACTCTTCCCCTATATCCCCGAAACCAATAAGACCATCCCTTACTTTAATTCCCGCCTACATGCACCATCGATATATAGTAGTCTTCCTCGGTGTCTCTCGAACAAACACGTTCTCTCGAAGTCGACTCCTCTCACGCGCACACACCTTCTCTTCCCTATCTACGGGCATTTTCTCTCTCGCACCTCATCGTTGGTGGCCTCTGCCACACACATCACCTCTCTATGATGAAAGCCATGCACACTTAAATTACATCCGCCACAGAGGACCCCACGACACACACACACACGCACCCCCCAACACACACACTAAGACTCCATCTCTCTCTCACACACACAAACACACACACACACACAAGCACGCACGCCCCCCCCCATACACACACTAAGACTCCATCTCTCTCCCTCTCTCTCACACACACACAAACTAAGACTCCATCTCTCTCTCCTCTCTCTCTCACACCCCCCCACACACACACTAAGACTCCATCTCACACACACATGCTCTTGGCGGAGCATTTGTTCCTACCACCCTTCATCCAACCTTACTCGTATGATAAACAATCACCTTTATTTACTTGCATAACATGGACAAATTCCACTTTACTTTAGTAGTCAGCAAACTTATCATACGTACCCTTATAGAAAAATGAGTTGGTGGTCATGGTGTGCCTGCCATCTTGTAATACAGACCGTATGATCTATATCTGAGGATAGAAAGCAAACTATGATAATTTTACAAAAGATACCGGCACCTCTCTCCACATCATTATCCCTCGCAACCTCATTGCTCAGCAATTAAAAAGGAATAAGTCTCTGGAACAATCTAGCATGCATGGTGGCCGCTGCCGCCTGCCGGCGCCGTCCATCCACATGCCTCCGCCCATTCTGACCACCAGTCACCACCACGCTCCACTCCTCCTCGCCTTATCTCTCATCTTTCATTTTTTCGATGACATTCTCGAGATACCAGTTTTTCGATAAAATTCTTGAGATATCATTAGTTTTTACACATGGGATTACTCCTGCATGGGTCAATCACAATAGGTGTTCTGTAAAAAAATGCATATTGATGTTCCGTGCAATGCACGAGAATCTTGCTTGTAATTATATAACGCAAATCACGAGCAGGAAGTGACATTTTTTTGACACAACCACGTTAACATGGCCACGTAAATCACTAGCTAAAGTAAATACCATTATACTTATATCCCGATGCAAAAGGTTGAGTACATGTCCGAAGAGTAGAGTTGCACACACGCACTCTGTCTCTCAGAATCTCTCACACACACACACCAGTTACGTGACGCCCACTTAAGCAGACACGTATGTTACAATTTGTGCACCCGCAGGTACACGTGATGCTGCGCATTTATTTAAGCCGGAAGGCGAACCCAAACAGTAGCTGCATTCATTCCCCTCCCGCCGCCTCTTCTCTGGTCGCCGTCGCCCGGTAGCCATGGGCCGGCCAAAGGTAACAACATACGCCATACTCCCGCCGGAGCGGCGCTTTAATATGGAAATTTTAGTGGTCATGCATGCATCTTTTTGTGCTAGCACTCCTATATAAGGGTTGACCGGTCACTTCCCGCGGACATGCGCGGGCGGTGGAAGAGGAAGGAGAAGGGAAGCGGGCTGTGGAGTAACGTTTTTTACCACAATTTCTTAGGAAACTGAGTGCAATAATTGAGTAGTTTTGCAAACTACCAGTACTTACCTAAAACGGTTCAAAACCTATACTCCCTTGCCAGCTCGCGCTTCCCGCGTGAAACGGTCAGCGTCACCCTAGAGTGTCAGTGCCGGATTAATGCCCAGCCAGAGCGGAGGCGACCTCTCACTAGCGCTGGCTTTGAAGTGGCGCGACGGCCGAGAGAGCGCCGCTTCCTGGTGCACACGACTGCTTCGCGTCGAGACTGGCCATAGGCCCTGTTTGGATCCATGGGTTAGAGTTAGTTTGAGCTAGTTGGGGCTCAAATAGCCCTAAACTATCCAAACATGAGGGTTTAAATTGGAGCAAGTTGCACCGAACCCACCAAAAAAACTATCCCACCCAAGAGGTGCTAACTGGGGACAGTTCTCATTGGGACCATTGAAAAATCACTTTTCTCTCTCCATGAAGTGCATTTATTGTCAATCTAAGCCTGTCACCCAAACACCACTTTGGCTACAGTTAGTTCAGGGTTAGTCATGCGTTAGTCTAACCTCTAGCTAAGTTAGAGTATCAAACATGAGCAGTATAGGACATGCAAGTTGCTCAAAGCATAGATGCAAATTCGTACGTGAAAGGATTTTTTCTTTTTGAAAACGGAACGTGAAAGGAATTTTTTTAGAATGCTCTTGGCATGTCGCTAACATGTGATAGTTAACCGACCTCAATAGACGGCAGAAACGCCAGCCCGCCGCACTTTGATAGAGACGACGAGGGAGAAGCGATACAGGCTGCTGGATTACTAGAGATAGGTGTCACACGGAAGCCAAGAAATATGGTGATAGCGTGGGTTAGCCATGTACTAGTATGATACTACACTAGGCTGCTGTGTTTCGTACTCTTCCAGTCCACTGTGGAGATGATTGGTTAATTTTATATCGCTGAGTAATATTAAATATTATGAGTGCAGACGCTCCACCACGAGGTTCCTTGCTCCTTCTTGGTCGTCCAGAACCTATGTTCTTCCACTCTATTTTTTTACGTGAGCTTTGTTCGTCCTTTTGCCAACACGCGAGACATCTAGCATCAAGGTGCACGTGTTATGCAAGGATCATTCCATCTATATGAAGAACATGTGGGACTGGAACTACGAGACGAACATGTACCCAGGAGTGGACGTACAAACCTGAGTAATGTAGCGCAGTAAGTGAAGTAGAAAGGCACAAATGGTATGAACATGCGTGGCATATAGGGTGTGTTTGGTTGCGTTCTCGTCTCAGCATAGTTGTTCCCTCTTCATGCATGCTCAACTCAACACCCCTCTTCATGCATGCTCTCTTCATGCATGCTTCTAGTGTATTTGTGCTAAACTAGTGTGGACTCATGCACCCTCCATACACTCTTCCAAACACCCAAAAGTAGGTCGAGAAGGGAACTCTTGGGCGGCATTTGTCTCTTACTACGTACTACCACTACAAAAAAAGACACATCCGTGACATTTTGGGCCGAACGAATTTTTTTTCTGTCATACATATGACACTTCTATGACGATAATTGTGACAAAACCCGGTATCATCATAGATGTGGTGGGCTCCTACTTCTATGACAAAAAATCATGACAGAAAATGGTCTTTTCGTCCTGGGTGGGCCGGAGACGCAGCTGCATGACATTCTTTGGGCCGTCCATGACGGAAAAAACCGTGGTAGAAGCGAGGGGGAGGAAAATTTCGGGGAGTTCCCGGTTACGGTGGGAGATCGGGGGCTGAGCGATGCACATTTCTCTCGTACACGTATGCGCTTGTGTGCGAGGCGTTGGCTCTAACTGAACCCGAGCGAGGCGTTGGGCTCTAACTGAACCCGAGCGATTGCACTGCAGGCTACGCGTTACTGAACCCGAGCGATCGATCGATGGCTGTTAACTGAACCCGATCGAGCGATTCCTTCGCTACTGCTGCTAACTGAAGCCGATCGATGCTGCCTCTGGATGAACAGTGAGCGTTGCGGGGGGGGGGGGGGGGGGGAAAAGTTCCGGGGGGGGGGGGGGGGGGGGGGGGGGGGGTGGATGAACAGTTCCCGGTGGGGGTGGATGAACAGGACCCCGATCGATCGAGCCGGTTGGGGCTGGATGAACAGGACCCCGTGGAGGGCTGGATGAACAGGACCACCCCGTGGAGGGCAGGATGAACAGTAGACGGTGGAGAGCAGGATGAACAGTAGATGGTGGAGGGCAGGATGAACAGTAGCCCGTGGAGGGGTGGTTGAACATGAGCCCGTGGAGAGGGTTGGTTGAACAGTAGCCGGTGGAGTAGCGCGCGGTGGAGGCTGGATGAACAGGAGCCCATGGATGAACAGTCGCGGGTAGAGGCTGGAGGAGGTCGACGATGGATGAACAGTAGCTCGTGGAGGCTGGAGCGGGTCGACGGTGGAGATGAACAGTATCCCGTGGAGTCCCGTTTTGCGGTACGCCACACCTCTCCCGATGAACAGGACCCCTGTTTCGACCGTAGCACTCCAACACAAGTCCGTTTCGTCCGTTTTGCGGTACGCCACACCCCTCCCGATCAACAGGACCCCCGTTTCGACCGTAGGAGGTCCGTTTCCTCCGTTTTGCTGTACGCCAGACCCCTCCTGATCAATAGGACCCCGTTCCGAACGTAGGAGGTCCGTTTCCTCCGTTGTGCGGTAAGCCAGGCCTCGTTTCCATCACCTGTTCCGTCCAAGCCCTCCCGATGAACATGACCACACATTCCGTTCCGACCCAGTCGGTTGGCTCCCACGCGTTCCGTTGCCTCCCAATGAACACGACGCATTTTGTTGCCTCCCCATGAACACGACGCATTACATTGCCTCCCCATGAACACGACGCATTCCGTTGCCTCCCCGTGAACATGACGATGACGTTGTTTCTCCGTTCTGACCCAGCCATGTCAACGAGCCCTCGCCGTACGTATGCGCGAGTAGGCGTTCGAGACCCCACCCGTATGTACACATACGTGGCTGTATTTTCTTTCTTGCACCCTGGCCGCCTCTACTACGACACGTGCGCGCCTCTACATCTACCAGTATATATGTACGTACATGTTCGCGACCAGAATGATAACTCTACGTACGCTTCGACCAGGTGGGTCCCGACTGTCAGGCACTTCCTTGCGTGCGAAGATGTAGCTGGTGGGTCCCAGCAGTCAAGGGGGAGAAATATGGTGGCCCGTCCGGTGGGTCCCCACTGTCAGGTGGAGGAATAATTATTTTGCACGTAATAAGGAGGCACTTCCTTGCTGCGGCCGTGGACCCGGCTATCAGCCTCTCCACGTACAGTCCACGTCCGATGGAAGCCGTTCCTTGACCACGTTGACCACGCCTCGCCAAGAGCACAATGGCGGTGGACGACGGCGAGGCCTAGGAAGGGGACGACGCGGAGCCGGGGAAGACGCGGAAGTGGATGCTCACGCGTAGAGGAGTACGAGGGTTCACTGGTTCGCTGCGGTGTGAGGCTGCCGTCGCCGCAGAATAACAGGGGATGTGGGTGAGTAGAGGGATGTTCTGGCTAGCGGTGGGAGTAGTAGGGGGCGGTGAGGCCTCCGCCGCATCGCAGCCGACCATGGGAGGCAGGAGCACGAGGCACGACCGGCGCTGGTTTTGGTGGCTGGAGCAAGAAGACCAGAGGTTGAAGAAGCACTACGGCCGTTGGATGGACATCGTATGGTCACTGGAGCTAGAATCGTGCATATTGACTAAGTTGACAAGCCCTCCATCCCCGTCAACTTAGTAGGCCCACAAGTCAGCCTCCCACCAAGGTGGGTCCCAACTAGCAGGGGGTATTCATTTTTTTGTGCGTAATAAGGAGGCACTTCCGGTGGGTCCGAGATGACAGCAGGGGGAACGTTTTTTTTGCGAAATACGGTGGCCCGTCGGGTGGGTCTAAGCAGTCAGGGGCAAACGTTTTTTCGCGATATACTGGTGGGCGTCCGGTGGGTCCTTACTGTCAGGTGGACGAATAATTATTTTCCGCGTAATAAGGAGGCACTTCCTTGCGGCTGCCGTGGACCGAGCTGTCAGCCTCTCCACGTACAGTACTCTTCCGATGGAATTCGGTTGTTGACCACATTGACCATGCCACGCTGACAGCACCACGGTGGTGGACGATGGTGAGGCCTAGGAAGGGGACGACGTGGAGCCGGGGAAGACGCGGCAGTGGATGCCCACGCGGAGAGGAGTATGAGGGTTCACTGGTTCGGATGCGCTGCCGTCGCCGCAGAATAACAGGGGGCGTGGGTGAGTGGAGTGGAGGGATGGCCTAGCCAGCGGTGGGAGTAGTATGGGGGCGTCGAGGCCTCCGCGGCAGCACAGCCGGCCATGAGAGGCAGGAGCAGGCGGCACGACCGGCGCTGCTTTGGGCGGCTGGAGCAAGAAGAACAGAGGTTGAAGAAGCACTACGGCCATTGGATGGACATCGTACGGTCAGTCAAGCTAGAATCATGCATATTGACTAAGTTGACAAAGCCCTTCGTCCCCGTTAACTTAGTAGGCCCACTATACTGGGTCCCAGCTAGCAGGGGGAGTATTCATTTGTTTTGTGCGTAATAAGGAGGCACTTCCTTGCGTGCGAAGATATAGCTAGTGGGTCCGAGCTGTCAGCGGCGGTAATGTTTTTTTCGCGAAATACGGAGGCCGTTTCGGTGGGTCCCAGATGTCAAGTGGAGGAAATCATTATTTTGCATGTAATAAGGAGGCATTTCCTTGCGTGCGGCCATGGACCCAGCTATCAGCCTCTCCACGTACAGTCCACTGCAGATGCATGTCGGTTGTTGACCATGTTGACCACGCCACACCGAGAGCACCAGGGCGGTGGACGACGGCGAGGCCTAGGAAGGGAACGGCACGGAGGCAGGGAAGACTCGGGCGTTGTTTTGTTTCCCACGCGGAGGGGAGTACGACTGTACGAGGGTTTACTGGTTTGTCTGCCATCGCCGGAGAATAACAGCAAGTGTGGGTGAGTAGAGGGATGGCTAGGCCAGCGATGGGAGTACGGTGGGGCAGTGAGGCCTGCGCGGCAGCACAGCCGGCCACGGGGAGGAGGGAGCAGGCAGTCCCGCCGGCGCTTGTTTGAGCGGCTGGACTAGGAAGAGCAGAGATTGAAGAAGCACGACGGCCGTTGGATGGACATCCAACAGTATACATGCCATCTGTGGAAAGCCTCAAATCTGTGGAAAATAGCATACAGCCCATCTGCCATTATTTCAAATAATTTACAGCCCATTTGCTAATTCTTACAGGTTTTTTTGGAGCTCATATTCTTTATGTTAGCATTACAGCCCATATTGTGGCCACGGTTAAAAAATTATACGAAATTTTGCATATGTCGGTGCGGTCTGAACTGTTTTTAATCCTGAAATTTTGAGTCACATTCAGACTGATTTTAAAAATAAATGTATATCAATATAAAATCCAATAAACTGTCCATGCATAAAAATCAATACAATTTAAAATCTCAAAATAAAAAAAAGATATTTGAAAATAATTGCCAGTTTGATGTGTTTTAAAAATGTACAGCCCATTTCTCATTACTGATAGGCCATTTTCTCGGCCAGCCGAATGAAGCTCCCCTCATCTTGAAAGATTTGCAGCCCAACAGGCCTGATAAAGCGACTTACTTGACAAATCACAAAAGAACTGGGCTAGCCATTTTCAGAAAGAAAAAAAACTACTGGGCTGGTCTGTGGTAAACATAAAAGAAAAGGCTGTCTAGACAGGCCAGAGTGTCCCGCACAGCCCAGTTGACACCCTGCTTCCGTCTCAAAAACAAATCAGATAAATGCCACTCCAATTATGGTGATTCATAAAAATGCCACTGCAATTTCCAACCTTTGAAAAATGCCACTGCAATTTTTGCAAACTTTGAAAAACGCCACTGCAGTTTGCAAACTTTGAAAAACACCACTCCAGACTTTGAAAAATGCCACTATAAATGGCATGAAATGGCATTTTTCAAAGTTTGAAAATTGCAATGGCATTTCTTGGATACACCAGATTTGGAGTGGCATTTATCAAATTAACCCAAAACAAAAATAATTGGGTGAGCTGTTGGGTCCCTGGTGTCAGCCGCTCCTTGTGCAATTCTCTCGTTTATTGACTACGTTGACAATGGCATGGGACCCAGATGTCAGAAATCCACTAGGAGGAGCCATTTTTTATTGGCTTGAAATAATTAGGCACTTGCTTGCGTACTGCCATGACCTTGGCGGGTCCCTGCTGTCATCCTCTCCACGTACAATCATTTCCTGATTGTGTACGCGTCAACTTGCTAGGCCCACAAGTCAGCCTCTAAACCGTGGAGGACAAATACAACCCATTTAAAAAAATAACAACCCATTCCATAAGTTCAAACGGAAAGTTCAACATTCAGAGCAAAGTAACAGGTCTGATCCACATATAGAGTACTGAACTTCCACGTTGACAACCATCATAGCCAAGTTAACTATCTACTCCGACTAACACTCTAGTAGCGTACAAGTACTAACTTACTCTTAGCTAACTAGACGATGCCGGCCGCCATCTGCTGTCCATGCTAAACGCCGGCACCGGCGTCCTTCGCCTCGCCTCGGACTTGCCAGAGGTGCGATAGGGCACGTTGCTCGCGCGCGTTGGCCCTTTCCATGCCGGCGTGGTCCACCGAAGCTTCGGCTTCCAAGCGGGAAACCCACTTGACGAGCTGGTAGTAGAAATCAGCGTCGCGAACGCGTGTGTGCCCGATAGCCTCCAGGGCTATTTCTCGGGCGCCGGCCTCCACGTAGTCAGCCCAGTTGCGGGCGCTCTGCTCGCGACTCAGAGCGTCGGTGCGCTGCTGCTCCATGTCCTGCTGGCGGCTTAAATCGGCGATACGCTGCTCCTCCGCCAGGCGGTCACACTCCAACAACTCCTGCTCCTCCGCCATGCGGTCGCGCTCCAACAACTCCTCGATCTCCGCATTGCCATCTAAAGACAAATAGAATGCCTCCTCCCTCCGTCTGCCTTCCGGTGAAAACCCGAACACTAGTTCCGGCGGTGACCGCCTCCGGCGTTGCCTACCGCGGACGGGCGGGGGCATGGCGGACGTGGCGAGCGACGTTGGGCCGGTGGGGGCTTATGAGGATATGGCGAGTTGGGTCACGGTGGCACCTGAGAAGGCCGGGAAATAGTACTTATAGGCGGAAGGTAGCGCAACGGTCATCGGAATTCAATGCATAATGGCTTAGAGCACCAGCTTGCCGTGGAAAACTAGAGAAACTGAGATTATGACTATGCCGTCCCGTCCCGTCTGGGTCGCACGCCGGCATGGCGGTCAAACGAGTGCACTCAAATCATCTCCCTCCTTGTCAATAATGATTCCACGGATTTAAAGCGTATCTTTTTTCGCATCAGTTAGCTGCCTTAATTACGACCGGCTACATGCAGGCACTCAGAATCACTCACAGGCAGTATGTGAAGCAGCATGCAACGAGTCATAGCCGAGGGCACGCATGCAGCCACTTAAATCGCTGGAATTAATTAGGCTTAAATTTCTGCATGCCGTTAATTATTGCCATGTGTCATGGAATTGTCACGGCAGATGTCCTCTTGCAAGGACTTGATCGTGGAGCCATCGCAACTAGGAAGCTTAAAGGGGTTAATCGGGACAAAGGACACACGAGGTTTATACTAGTTCAGCCCCTTACGGTGAAGGAAGGCCTACGTCTAGTTGGGTTGGAATTGCTTGAGGTTTCGATGACCAGGGAGCGAGATACGCTATGCCCGGTTCTCGATCTCTTGTTTCTTCTTCCCTAAGCCGCCAGCTGGTCGTCCCCTTATATACATGGGTCGACGCCCTACAGCTTACAGAGTCCCGGCCGGCTCATAAACAGTGTCCGACTCGGTGACTAGTTATTTCTACCTTACAATACAAGTCGCGCCCTCATGGCGGTTTATCACCATGGGCCCTAAATCGTCTGTGGGCCTTTAGACCCTTTACTGAACCACCATCTTCACATCTTGGTCTTGGGCTTCAGATGGGCTTCTTTTTGCGTAACCCGGCCCCTCCTGGGCGGCTTATGTAAATAATTATATCCCCAACACCATGCCTTGGTCTTGCTGCTTTGCTCACGGGACTAATAAATCCCGGACGGAGGGAGTACCTTGGTTGGCGAGAGGTTTGAATTAAGCCCTGCTAACCGGAAAGGAGGTACTAGTACGTGTGTGATCCGCTATTTATTCGTGTAGGATCAAGTAGGTCGTTTCTTGAATTGAGACCTGCAAACCGAAAAGGTGGTAGTACGTGCGTGATCCGCTATTTATCCGTGTAGGATCGATAGTGTAGCTTGTCAGTTTCTTCAGAGGTAGGCATTTTTATCCGTGTAGGATCGATAGTGAAGCATGTCAGTTTCTTCAGAGGTAGGCATTTTATTCAAAAAAACTGCCACTTCGCATCTTGCATTGCAAATAAAACTACCAGGAGCGCATTTGTAGGCTAGCTAGTGATCGATTAGTAACTTGTAAACACCGAGCGAACAGAAATAAGTAACTGTTCATGCATCTCAATGATTCACAGATCATATACAAATATGTAGCTCCAAAAGCAAAGATCAGCCACTTCGGATCTCGCATCGCAACTGAAACTAACTAGTGCGATTCCCATACATAAGATCGACATGTTAATGCATCTCAATGATTCACAGATCATATACAAATATGTAGCTCCAAAAGCAGAGATATAGAAAAAATATATGTTCTTCCTACTAACATGGATGCTTCTCTTGGCCAACATTCAGTACAGACTGAAAGACAAATTTGTTTGTGAAGTCTACAATTCCTCTTGCAAACGTAAGTGGTTTCACCAACAGCTGGAACCATGAGAATGAACCACACATGATGGAGGAACATCCACTGCAATATGATTTGGTCTTCTCTCGATCACATCGCGAGACTATTTTCGGAATACAAACTTTAACTTAGGCAAAATGATGCCCATTGTATAATCAGACCAAAGCAATGAAGAACCTAGTGTTGGCTAATAAATAGTATAGTACTACTTTTCTGTAGTCCATGAAGTGACTATCCAATCTTTCTATGTCTATTTTCAAATGGCACTGCATGTAGTGACTATACTATTCTCTTGTGCAGTTCAACCGAAATTGCGGACACTTTGTTTGTTTGCCAAATAGCAACGGGCAGACATCTCTGTCTGCACAAATATCAAGCAGCTAGTAAACATATACCACACCTTGTATTTTCGGTTTAAACATGTCTCTTCCGCTTAGCATCTGTCATGTTCTGCACTGGACAATCAGATACAGTTATGTTTTACCCTGGACAATTTCATACTGAATTGATTTGCTAGTTCAGAGCAGAAATATAGCGCCTATTCTTCATCAGACCAAGGATATCCATGTTCGTAGTGATGGAAGAGGTGAAATCAATACAACCGAAATTGAGCATCCAATCATTGAATCCTGTCCTGCACCTCCAATGTAGGTCCACCCTGCCAATAAATTCACATGCAAACCACTAGTATTACTATCTAATGACAGTACAAAAAGAGTAGCAAGATAGTAGCAAACCATGTACCTTTGTAATGAACAGCTCATAGTGCCACCAATTGGATATAAAGGTTTGGAAAAAAGAACATGCTCCTAATGTTGAACCAGTTGGACTTTTTGTGCAGTTCCACTAAAATCGAGCATCCCTATTTGCATAGATATTGAAAGTGTGATTACTCTAAAAGTGGCACTAGTTGAAGCATAGACTCACAAATATAAGAATTCCAATTTCATAATGGGAAAAGGTAGCAAGACTATTTCTAACCACCTGTTTGGAGGAACAAATAAAGCAACAGCAGCTGATGTCAGGAAGGCATACATAGTTTTTTCTGAAAAACTGAGCCATTCCTGACCTTTCCTCTTCTTTTAAGCAAATTTTGTGCAGTTCTGCTAAAATAAAATGCCATCACCGCCTTGACAATTCAGTGATACTGTACAAAAGGAAATGACTTAACATTACATCATGATGTCAGGTATGTAGTCGACAGGCATTAGAGACAAACATACAGACCTCCTCCGATAACATAATGAACATTAATTTTAACAAAGGTGTGACTAGCTTTACCGGGATAATTTGAGTGAACTCTACACCCTTTGTTCCTTAATATAAGGCGTTTTTTCGCGCTTCAATTTAAAGTACCCAAACGCCTAGTATTTAGAAAAACAGGTAGTAGTTTTCTTGAGCACATATCTGGGAAAGCTTGCCACACTTTATTTATGTCCATACGCTAATGCAACACCATTCGAATACTACAAATATACACTAATCCAGTGGCTAGTGCAACAATAGAGTAGTTAGTTTATTACAGGGTACAGTACAATGGTTTTACTGAATAGATTTCAATAAACTCTAGCACTGGAAGGTTTCTATAAGAATTAACAATACAAAATGTAAAGGTAACAAGTTTCAGCATTGGTATACTAGCTCTGCATGAGAATTAAACCAAATATAAAAGTCTAAAGGTAACTAGCATTATTAACTAATGACAGTATAAAAAAATTGCAAACCATGTACCTCCAAGGTAAATATCATTTCGAACTCGGGGGGACCTTAAAAATTGCTATCCCAATCTTGATAATCGATCAAACATAAAAACTTGATCGAACTAATCAAGAGAACAGCCGGAGGAGGAGGTGCCCACTCTTGACCTTTCCTCTTGTCTTCATAGTTGTCTGTGCAGTTTAACCAAAATAAAATGACATCAGCGCCTTGGCATTTTGGTGACACTGTACAAAAAATTAACTTATCTCATGAAAGTGAGGTATGTAATCTATAAGCATTAACAGTGCAAAAATCTGAAGGTAGTAACAAGTTTCATCGTTGGTATACTGGCTGTGCAACAGCATTAGAATGCCTTAGCTGAAAAATCTTTAATACATCCACAATCAACATCTAACCCTGAAATAATCCAGTGACATTAAATGGCATTGCTTAAATTTATCGGTGGCATTAGACTGAGAGCGGCATTAGTTAAATGTGGCATCACTTTAGCAGCAGCATTGCTTGACTTGACTGCTGGCGTTATACTAACAGCAAAAAAAGTGGCAATAAGAGCATGGGAGGCCCATTGGGACAGTGGGCGCACCAGTACGATGTACCTCCACGGACGCAGAGTGGTGAGGGAGGTATGGTTGCCCAGAGCAACAAATATCCAGGCAGCATATGTGGATTACGTCCCATTTTTGCTCTCTTTAGCCACCTTTTTCCTATGCGAGGACAAAAAACCGATTGACCTGGTCATTCTCTATTGTGTTGTCATGCCTTTCTACCCTTCTTCAACCAATAGGCACGAGACTCGTTCCTTTGCTACTGATTTTCCCCTTTTCAACCTAGATGCGGGTTCGATGCCTACTCTCTTGGACAGTATAGTCTCCCTTCCTTTCCTTATTCAACCAAGACATGGATTAGTCTGCATGAAGTAGGGTTTCCTTTAATAGTGTAACACCCTCGATGCGACTATACCTCCCACGTGTCGAGGCACGACTTAGAGGCATAATCGCATTGAAGGCATATGTCGCAAGTTAGGAAATCTTCACAACATCCCATGTAATATAGATAATAAAAGGGGAGATAACATAGTTGGCTTACACTCGTCACGTCAATCAAGTACATAAATAACATTACATCATCCAAACACTCATGGCCCGACTACGGCGCCAAAATAAAAGATAACCCAACATGCGACACGGTCCCGATCAACCCCAACTGGGCACCACTACTGATCATCAGAAAAAGAAACATAGTAACGTTGAGAGTCTTCGTCGAACTCCCACTTGAGCTCGAGCGCGTCACTTGGAGCGGAATCATCGGGCCCTGCATCTGGTGTAATAGTAATCTGTGAGCCACAGGGACTCAGCAATCTCGCACCCTCGCGATCAAGCCTATTTAAGCTTATAGGTAAGGCAAGGTACAAATATATGTGGAGCTGCAGCAAGCGACTAGCAAAATATGGTGGCTATCCTGTTCGCAAAAGAGAGCGAGAAGAGGAGGCAAAGCGCGAGCGAGAAACTAGAGAACAACCTGCGCAAGCATTACTCCAACACCGTGTCCACTTCCCGGACTCCGCCGAGAAGAGGCCGTCACGGTAACACACTCAGTTGATTCATTTTAATTAAGTTAGGGTTCAAGTTATCTACAACCGGACATTAACAAATTCCCATCTGCCCATAACCGTGGGCATGGCTTTCGAAAGTTCAAATCCCTGCAGGGGAGTCCCAACTTAGCCCATGACAAGCTCTCACGGTCAACGAAGGAATAGACCTCCTCCCAAGACGTTCCGATCAGACTCGGTATCTCGGTTCTTCAAGACACTTTGACAGGTTAAAACTAATCCAGCAACACCGCCCGAATGTGCCGACAAATCCCGATAGGAGCTGCACATATCTCATTCTCAGGGCACACTTAGATGAGCCAGACGTCGGGTAGGCCAGCCCAGAGTTGCCCCTGGTAGCCCCGGACATCGCTCGGTGGGACCAACACTCAGAGGAGCACTGGCCCGGGGGGGCTAAAATAAGATGACCCTCGGGCTCTGGTAACCCAGGGGAAAGAGAGGCTAGCTGGCAAAAGGTAAAACCAAGGTTGGGCATTGCTGGAAAAGCTTTAATCAAGGCGAACTATCAAGGGGTTCCCATTATAACCCAACCGCGTAAGGAACGCAAAATCCGGGAACATAACACCGATATGACAGAAACTAGGGCGGCAAGAGTGGAGCAAAACACTAGGCGAGAGGCCGAGCCTTCCACCCTTCACCAAGTATATAGATTCATTAAGATAACAAGATAATATAATGATATCCCAACAAGTAAATAAATGTTCCAACAAGGAACGGCCTCCATACTTCACCTGCAACTAGCAACGCTATAAGAGGGGCTGAGCAAAGCGGTAACATAGCCAATCAACGGTTTGCTAGGACATGGTGGGTTAGAGGTTTGACATGGCAATATTGGGAGGCTTGAAAGCATGTGGTAGGCATCGTAGCATTGGCATAGCAAAAGAGCGAGCAATCTAGCATAGCAAAGATAGTAGTGATTTCGAGGGAATGATCATCTTGCCTGCAAAGTTGTCAGAGTTGACTGGATCCTCGAAAGCAAACTCAACAGGATCCTCGTTAGCGAACTCGTCTCCCGGCTCTATCCAAACAATACAAACAAGCAACAAGGACACAATCAACCACGTGCAAGGAACAAACAAGATGAAGCAAAGATGATATGCTATGCGGGATGCGATGCGGGATGCATATGCAAGATGTGACAAGGAATGCATGACCCTGGCCTCAACTTGGGAATACAAGTGTGCCACTGGAAAGATGAGATGAAATCGCTTGAAAACGATATAAAGAACGCCGGAATCGGAGTTACGGTTTGGAAATGGCAAGCGATTTAAATATGACACGAGTCTGCGATTACAGCAAGTAACCATCTAAATGCAATGAGATGAACGTGCTACAGCAACCAAACATGGCATAAAAATACATGGCAGGGATGCATTCACGATGCTTAACAAAAGTCTAGCACTGAGCTACGGCGAATTCATCCATTAACAGGTTCAAACAAGCATGGCAAAAATGCATATGGCAAACAGATTTCAGACTTAGTGAAATTAACACTTGTCTGGAATTTCAGATCAGATAGCACTCTTCGGAGCGACAAAACTACATGTTACAGGACCTGAACATGGCAAAGTAAAGCATGGCATGGAGCTACTCAATGAGCTTAACAAAAGTCCCTTAGTGACCTTCAGCCAAAAGGGATCAGAAAATACAATTGCAAGCATGTGAACATGGCAAAAACATAATCAGTTTTCAGACTTAGTGAAAACTGGCACATGCTGAAACATAACTCAAGTAAGCATGTTTACGAGCTCGATGCACTCAATGCGGAGCAAGTCATGATAAGCTAAGCATACATCTAACAAGAACACACAAAAATCAAGCTAGACATGGCAAGAACAATAGCATAGCATGCACGGATCAACTACAACATCAACGGCAAAATTGCAAACAAGTTGACAATCTGCCTAGATTCACAAAGTAGCAAAAGTAGAGCTCGATTGACAAACAAAGACATGGATGGATAGAGCACTACAAGATTAACAAAACATCCTTACTGATCATCCTCAAAAGAGGCACGGATCACTAGGAAACAACATGAACATATGGCAACATGAGAATAACAGATCAAGGACTTAGTGGAAATGCTAAGTCCCTGAAATCAGAATTACCAAGTGCCTCACTTTGCAAGCTTGTGATAGTCACCACACACATCACAAAAATACATGGGTTGCACCTCTGGAAAGATGACAAAACCCTTAACAAAACATATGTAGAGCTCATGGGCATATCAAGCACACAATAATCATGGCAAAAATGACAAAAAGCTAAATGGAGCAGCAGCTCTGACAAATATCTCAAGTAGCCCTCTTCTAACAGCATTTCGGGCATCAAGATGAACTCAAATGAAAATTATGCAGTGGAATTAAATGATGTACTCTCTAAGATGAACATTTTGATACGCTATATGCCAAAAACGGAGTTACGGATACGGAGATACGGCACGATGAACAAGAGCACTTGGATCTGGGAATTCGGGGACTTAGAAGAAAAAACACCTCGCGGAAAAAGTCAACTCCGACGGGTCGAGGCCGGATCCGTCTTCTCCGGCGACTGCGAGGCCCGAACGCGGCGAGGGAGGCCGGGGAGCGGCCGAACTCCGGCGGGGGCGGCCGGATCTGGCTCCAGGAGGCGGCCGACGGCGCCGAGGCGGCTGGTGGCGAGGCGGCGGCTTGCGGCGTCGGGCGGCGCGGGCGAGCTCGGCCTAGGGCGGCGCGGCGAGCTCACGCCGGCGAGGTGGCGATGCTGCCGTGCGGCGGAGCGGCGCCGGGCGCGGATCGGCGCTGGGGGCGAGGAGGCAGGCGGCGGCGGCGCGCGGGCCGGGAGGGCCCGCGGCGGGCCTCAGCGGGCCGGCTGGGCGGCCAAGTGGGCGCGGTGGCGGCGGCGAATGGCGGAGTGCCACGTGGCGGCGGGGAGGTGGATCGGACAATGTCCGTCGGTGGCAATTTGTCCGGCGGGCGCGATGATGAGTGGATCTAGGGTTTCGGACGAGGGGGGTCCGGATTTTCGGGGAGAGGCCTTTAAATAGAGGTAGAGGGAACTAGAAGAGTCCAAATGAGGTGCGGTTTTCGGCCACGCGATCGTGATCGAACGATATAGATGATGGAGAAGGTTTAGGTGGGTTTTGGACCAAATTGGAGGGGTGTTGGGCTGCAACACACACGAGGCCTTTTCGGTCCCTCGGTTAACCGTTGGAGTATCAAACGAAGTCCAAATGATACGAAACTTGGCAGGTGGTCTACCGGTAGTAAACCAAGGCCGCTTGGCAAGTCTCGGTCCAATCCGTAAATGTTTAATCCCCACACACGAAATAAAGGTAGAAATGACCACCGGAGGAGAACGAAGCACCGGAATGCAAAACGGACAACGGGGAAAATGCTCGAATGCATGAGACGAACACGTATGCAAATGCAGTGCACATGATGACATGATATGAGATGCATGAAAACGATAACAACACACGGAGACAAAGACCCGAAACCGAGAAAATAAAATAACTTAACGCCGGAAACGGCAAGAGTTGGAGTACTAATTGGGAAAGTTACATCTGGGGTGTTACAAATAGTGCAAATTATGGTTTTCGTCTGCGTGGCCAGCAGAGCAGAGGATAGCAAATTGGGAAGATGGTGGAGTGGAAAAAGATCCACATGCAACGACGTGGCCGATGGGGCAATAGAACAAGGATATGGTTAGAAAAGAGGTAGCATACCTGAGGGTCGACGGGAAGTGGCTTCGCTCGTGGTCGTCGTCCTCCGCACACACTACGGCAGCGAGCTTGGGGACGGAGGCCATCCCGCGCGGGCGCTAGGTCTGGGAGGATGGCCCTGTCATCAGTGTGTAACCTCGCTCGCCGACGACGAGTGCGTCAACACTGCATGTACTTTTCTTCCCTGGCGGATCTGTGACCACCGGTGAGGAGGGAGAGAGGGGCCGTCTTTTTTAGATCTGGAGAGAGGGTGGCAGTGTGAGAAGCAAGTGGGCAGCCCTTAGCAAGAAAGAGCTCAAGCTCCAGCCTATATATCTTTTTTATACTACTAGTACTGGAGGTGGAGTAGTGGTAGGGTAGTTTATATTTTCTCTGCGTACAGTACTAGTTAGTCGTGCTTCAAAACTGATCGGCATGCCATTAAAAAAATAAAGGTCGATAACTAATGCGGCACCTCGGGCCAACGCGGCCAGATCGCATTTTGCACAAGAAATTACACACCATGTTTCGTTGACATGTGGTCGCGTTCCAACATATTAGTGAGACGACGGCGAGTAGTAGGAGTATTTCTGAACGGACGTGTAGGACGGGGCGCCTCTTCGTGAACTGTGGCAAACTCGCAACCGTCCACCGACTCTTCGCCTTTCCCTCTTGATTTGGAACTGCTGTCGCACGCTCTTCCTCTCCCTCCTCCATTTTCCTTCAGCCCTTCACCCTTTCTTCTGCCATTGTTCGATCATCTTCTCCATGGAGGGAACAGGCCAGAAACGACCCCGTTATTCTTGCCCCGATCTGAAAGATGACGTGGTGGAGGAACTCATTGATCGGTGCGACGTCATCACCTCGGCTAGCATGGCAGGTTCGTTCAAGCCCATTCTCGACTCAACTAATAACATCATTACAAAGAACCCAAGAGTCAAGGAGCGGTTTGATCTCCCCTGTCTTCTTCGCCGTGACCCTAATGATGACTGGCGCCGGCACGACGGAGGCCTCGCCCTGTGCAAGTTGATGCCGCTTGATAATGATACGTATGATGTTAAGATGCCAACGCTTGAGGGCAAGGCTTGGGCGGGCGCAAATGGAGATTGGGTTGTTTACATTGGGTCCAACTGCGAGTGAGAACTTGTGAATGTGTACACTCGTCACCGGGTTCCACTTCCAAAAATCTCAGCACACTGCCCAGAGGTTGAGCACACCGGTAATGTATGCACGTTCAAATACAATCATGGTGACTGTATTCTACGGAAGATAGCAATTTGTCGAGTTCCCAACTGCTCTTGGAATTACAGCAACTATGATGTTGTTGCTATCTTCGACAAGCTTGTTGCCGTCCTTGATGGTTTCACTCGATGGATATTGCTCAAAAATCAGTTTCTGTACACGGATGAGTACTGTGATGCAATTCAATACGAGGGCCTTGTGTTTGCTGCCACCACTCGTTGCACTGTTTTTGCATGGCATCCTAGTAGTTTTAGTACGTTTGTCTTCCACAGTAACTATAATTGTTTCATCCACATGCATGCGGGTTAGCAAGTTTCCCTTTACTAATTAACCTTCTTCTTGTGTTTCCAAGGTCCTGTGAACATCCCACCACCTATACTTGAAAAAATTTATAACCAAGGGGGAGATGACGATGGTGATGATCACGAGCAGCGCCCATATACTCTGTGGCGCCTGGCAACTAATTCCGATGGATCACCTCTTCTTGTGTGTATACAGCTCACTGATGATGTTACTGCTAAGGAAGCAGGTGTCTCCCATGGTCGCACTCTCCGGACCTATTCCAACACCCGTTGCATGGTATTCGGGATGGATACTAGTGTGCTAGCACCAACTCCTTCTCCCTGGTACAGAATTGATAGTCTTGGAGAAAACTCGCTCTTCCTTGGACAAAACTATCCGATGATGGTGAAAGGCGATCCAATTGCTGTTGACACAACGTTAACAGTTCCATTTATGAGAAGCAACTGTGTCTATACCTCGGACATTTGTGTGGTTCCCTACCCTGGTAGGGATATAGTAGGCCGCCTCAGCCTGGATGATCAGTCCTGCGTTGGTTTCCAGATCGACAATCGATGGCCCGTCCCAGAGAATCACTTGTGCTTCAAAGCAAGCGTTTCCAACGCCAAGGAATGGTTGATTTGAAGTTCATTTCATTGCTTGTTATTTGTTGTGTGGTGAAAACTTTAGTATTTATAATGTATCCTCGTTGTCGATGTGGGTTGATGACCTGTTGTATGTAATAAAATGATATGCGTGTGATAAACTTACTAAATTTATGAATTGCTTTCGAGTGGCTTCTCTAAGTGAGTGGTGCGATGAGGCAAAAAAATATTTTCCGAATACATAATTGTACATGCATTGCAACAGGTTATCGGATGAGGCCAATCAACAATAGTAGTACACTATTTGTACTAGCTTCACATGCTTCGCGCGTCGGGTGGGTGTTTTTACTGTAGCCATATGTTAATGTGTTTGCTGTACGTAACCAGCACCTCGAATACTCGATACTAGTACTATATAGTAGGAGTAAGTAGTAGGAGTAGTAGGGTGGCATGGGCCAGAACAAGCATTCACGTCCAGGAGTACGGCACACGCCACCACCACGACATCCATCTGACACCATATTATTTCTTGGACTCCGTGCTAGAGCAATCTCTTCAACCTCGTCGTTTCTCTAACTTCAGCCATCATGTGGCGGGCGAGGTGGGGGTTTGCCGATAGTCGGTTTCCTTAACTGCGGTCCCACTTGTAAGGCCAACTCCAACACATGACCCCAAACGCACCTCCGTTTTGCACGAACTCCAATGATAATTTTGACTAGAAAAGCAAGACCAAAGAAAACAAGAACCACAAGAATACATTTTACTACTCCTGTAAGTTGGATTAGTGCCTTCTCGATGCATTCATTATTGATCTGCGGAGGATCGATCTTGCGTCTGTGCTAGCTAAAAGTGATAGAACATCTACTAAATTGCGCTCTATCAATATATGGATGTACTCTTCTTCCCAATACAAAAACTTGCATCCATTCTACTCCCTCTGTTGCACAATACATGCCTTCTATTTGTCAAAATATATATGTATCTAGACATGTCTTAGTATATAGGTACATCCATTTTTGGACAAATGGAAGTCAAGTATTTTGAAACGGAGGGAGTACAAAAATAAAAAATTTAAGTTAGCACAACTAGTCTAATCCGAGAGTAGAACCGAAGATTTGGTCGGGTTCTTCCTCCTTTTGCCGACACGTGGGACATCCAGCATCCAGGTCGTGTCATGAAAGAAAATAGAGTGGTAGTTGAAGCCACGAGATGTGCATCTTGGGTTAAACTATAAATAGAATCTTACTACTCTTGAGTAACTCCAAAAGCGGCCATCGAAGATCTTTATTGGATTTGTTTTTCATCACCAGCACGTCGAGGTGAAAGATGTGCAGGTTCAGTGGGTCCTCTTGTGTTTTCACTGACATGTGGGGCCGCATGTGAGCAAACAGACGATGGTCTCCGCGCATCCGCTGGCTGGTTGAGAAGAGAGATAGAGGAGGGTTGAGCACAGACTACAGGAAATTTGTTCTACTTATCTCGATATAGGCTCGATATAGTGGGGTGGCATGGGCCATAACTAGCATTCACGTCTAGCAGTACGGCACACGCCACCCACACGAGTCCCATCCGACACCAATTTTCTTGGAGTCCATGCTACAGCCATCTCTTCTCCCTCCTGTTTTCTCAGCCATCGCGCGGTGGGCGGGGTGGGGGTTTGCCGATAGTCGGTTCGCTCAACTGCAGTCCCACTTGTAAGTGAAAATGCAACACCGCACGCATTCTCGCTTGAGCGGCGTGCCGGACCAACCGTGTGGGGGTGCGACGCGAACACGGCAGGCTTTTCCTTTTGAACTCGTAACTTGTAAATTTTGGTTCTGCTCCATGGTGCGACCGATAGATAGAAAATAATGATTTTGCCTAGAGTAATGAGAAGTTTGGTTCTGGCGCCATTCATGCATGGAGTACGTACGAAAATTATGAAGTTGATGCGAAAGGTAAGATAATTATTGTAGTATCATATACTGCTACATGGATTTGACGGAAAGATAAAAATACATACGGATCCATCAACGTTCAACGACATCCTCACGCCCTAGTGCGCCGGGTCTCCAACCGACGTGTGAGGAGCAGCGGCGTTGGCGGCGAGCTCAACGTGCTTCTGAATAGTGTCGTCCAAGGTTGCCCTGTGCTCCAAGAAGGCCAGTGTCCCATCGTCCTCCTCTTGCATGTAGTAGTCCTTGTGGACGATTTGCGCATAGACGTGGATGATTACGTCGATGGTGTCTTGCTGCGCCAGGCGCTGCGCGGCGAGCGCGACCTCGAGGTGGACATTCTCCAGCGCGACGGCGGGCAGTCGCAGGGCCACCAGTGCGTCGAAGAGGTTGTTACCATAGTGGCCGTTGAGGGTGGCGGGCATCGCAGAGCCTGGGCGCGTCGGGTGGAGGCTTACGTCAAATTCGTCCGCAAGCTTCTTGACGACAGTGAACTTGTCGAGGAAACCGACGAGGACCTCGTCGAACAAGGAGACAAAGTTGTCGTCCAAGCGGCCCCTCGCCCTGGCGGCCTCAAGCAATACTACCTGGAGATGTTCCTCGGTGCCGGGCTGCAGGCCGGCGTTGTGGACCATCTGGCACAGCCGGCTGATGCTCGCGCTCATCGCCTCCATGGGTCTAGCGTAGCTTCTAGTCAACTGATCTTATGATTCGAGTGATCACTCAGCCCTCGGTTAGCGTGCGTAGGTACGTAGGATTTCGTACTACTCCTCGGCCCTCTACTGCACCTGCCTTTGGCTGTATGATAGGTGGGCCAGCCACCCCCTGGGGCCACGTGTCATTCACCCAAAGGCAATTGTCGTAAGTCAATGAAGTTGTGTCCCCCTCCGTGTCAGTGTAGTATAGTCATCTCACGGACCTCTAGTTGGGGCCAAACGAGAGAAGTTTGATGTTTACTAGTTTATTGGTCCCCTTTGCATTTTGTGCCAAGTTTTGACCTTTGATTTAACTAATAAAATGTTAACGCATGTAAACAAAAATGTTGTGTAAGTCACCTTACGAAAACCAAATAATCCCAAAATACTTAGGCACGATGCATTAACTCCCTCCTTGTTTATTATTTCGTGACATATCAACCAATGAGAGATGTGGGTCATGCATGCTTTCAATGACTTGAGACTACCAAACATGACATGCAGTGTTTAGTTCATTGCATGTAATCCTATTAGTACTCTAGTTAGGAGTAGCAAAAAAACATTAAGTTCTCTCGCCGATAGGAATAAAAAACCATGTATTTATTTACAGAGGGAGTAGTACATTTTTGGTGACATGCATTACTAGATATTGCTAGTCAAATACTAAAATCCAGATGGACATGGTAGTACTCCTAAATCCAGACGGTGGTGCTACTAGTACTAGTAGTAGTACTACAAATGTAGGACTAGTAGTAGGAGTACTAGCATTGTACTATCCGTTGGTCAAATTATTACGTGCTACTCCTCACAGTGAAGTGACAAGACCCTGCGCCGGTGGCATTTCTTGGATACACCAGATTTGGAGTGGCATTTATCAAATTAACCCAAAACAAAAATAATTGGGCGAGCTGTTGGGTCCCTGGTGTCAGCCGCTCGTTGTGCAATTCTCTCGTTTATTGACTACGTTGACAATGGCATGGGACCCAGATGTCAGAAATCCACTAGGAGGAGCCATTTTTTATTGGCTTGAAATAATTAGGCACTTGCTTGCGTACTGCCATGACCTTGGCAGGTCCCTGCTGTCATCCTCTCCACGTACAATCATCTCCTGATTGTGTACGCGTCAACTTGCTAGGCCCACAAGTCAGCCTCTAAACCGTGGAGGACAAACACAACCCATTTAAAAAAATAACAACCCATTCCATAAGTTCAAACGGAAAGTTCAACATTCAGAGCAAAGTAACAGGTCTGATCCACATATAGAGTACTGAACTTCCACGTTGACAACCATCATAGCCAAGTTAACTATCTACTCCGACTAACACTCTAGTAGCGTACAAGTACTAACTTACTCTTAGCTAACTAGACGATGTTGGCCGCCATCTGCTGTCCATGCTAAACGCCGGCACCAGCTTCCTCCGCCTCGCCTCGGACTTGCCAGAGGTGCGATAGGGCACTTTGCTCGCGCGCGTTAGCCCTTTCCATGCCGGCGTGGTCCACCGAAGCTTTGGCTTCCAAGCGGGAAACCCACTTGACGAGCTGGTAGTAAAAATCGGCATCGCGAACGCGTGTGTGCCCGATAGCCTCCAGGGCTATTTCTCGGGCGCCGGCCTCCACGTAGTCAGCCCAGTTGCGGGCGCTCTGCTCGCGACTCAGAGCATCGGTGTGTTGCTGCTCCATGTCCTGCTGGCGGCGCAAATCGGTGATACGCTGCTCCTCCGCCAGGCGGTCATGCTCCAACAACTCCTGCTCCTCCGTCATGCGGTCGCGCTCCAACAACTCCTCGATCTCCGCATTGCCATCTAAAGACAGATAGAATGCCTCCTCCCTCCGTCTGCCTTCCGGTGAAAACCTGAACACTAGTTCCGGCGGTGACCGCCTCCGGCGTTGCCTACCGCTGACGGGCGGGGGCATGGCGGACGTGGCGAGCGACGTCAGGCCGGTGGGGGCTCGAGGATATGGCGAGTTGGGTCACGGTGGCACCTGAGAATGCCGGGAAACAGTACTTATAGGCGGATGGTAGTGCAACGGTCATCGGAATTCAATGCATAATGTCTTAGAGCGCCAGCTTGCCGTGGAAAACTAGAGAAACTGAGATTATGACTATGGCGTCCCGTCCCGTCTGGGTCGCACGCAGGCATGGCGGTCAAACGAGTGCACTCGAATCATCTCCCTCCTTGTCAATAATGATTCCATGGATTTAAAGCGTATCTTTTTTCGCATCAGTTAGCTACCTCAATTACGGTCGGCTGCATGCAGGCACTCAGAATCGCTCACAGGCAGTACGCGAAGCAGCATGCAACGAGTCACAGCCGAGGGCACGCATGCAGCCACTTAAATCGCTGGAATTAATTAGGCTTAAATTTCTGCATGCCATTAATTATTGCCATGTGTCGTGGAATTGTCACGGCAGATGTCCTCTTGCAAGGACTTGATCGTGGAGCCATCGCAACTAGGAAGCTTAAAGGGGTTAATCGGGACAAAGGACACGCAAGGTTTATACTAGTTCAGCCCCTTACGGTGAAGGAAGGCCTACGTCTAGTTGGGTTGGAATTGCTTGAGGTTTCAATGACCAGGGAGCGAGATACGCTATGCCTGGTTCTCGATCTCTGGTTTCTTCTTCCCTAAGCCGCCAGCGGGTCGTCCCCTTATATACACGGGTCGACGCCCTACGGCTTACAGAGTCCCGGCCGGCTCATAAACAGTGTCCGGCTCGGTGACTAGTTATTTCTACCTTACAATACAAGTCGTGCCCTCATGGCGGTTTATCACCATGGGCCCTAAATCGTCTGTGGGCCTTTAGACCCTTTACTGAACCGCCATCTTCACTTCTTGGTCTTGGGCTTCAGATGGGCTTCTCTTTGCATAACCCGGCCCCTCCTGGGCGGCTTACGTAAATAATTATATCCCCAACATTAGGCCCCAGATTGATTTGAACCGGTTCATGTCAATCTTTAAAAACCTTATAAATTATCCCTTAGTCTTCTGTTTTGCGCGGAAATTCTAACCCGCCGTGATGTCATCATCCAGATCCGGGTCAAATCTCTGTGATGTCATCTTCAATAAAATTCATATTTTAATCCGTCATATCCTCCAACGAATCTTTGCCTTTACTGACCATCCCGAGAATCGAGGCGTCGGGGCCGCTGGATAATAATGCTTTGCTCTCCTCATTTCTTGTGCCGTCTTGGTCGGCTCCTCCTTATAAATAGATGCGACCTAGGCCTTCTCCATTTCCTTCAGTCGTCTTCCTCCTCACACTTCTTCCTTTGCTGCTCAAGCTCCGCCGCCACCGCCGTTGAACTCCTCGTCTTCACCGACTCAGGCCGCTGCATCACCCTGATTCCGACCAGAAAATGACAGCGACCCTCCGCAGCTCTTCCGCATCTGTGAGTTCCTCTTTTCCCCTTTCTCAGATCTGTCTTCAAATCGTCTTGAGTTCGTCGGTGTTCATCACCGCCCGACGCAGACCTCCATTAATTTCACCTCCAATGCCTTTGTTTAGATTATAGAAACAACATAAAACTGCTGTGGAAAATATTCGTGCTTATCCTGTATAAGAACAGATCTCATTTCCCTTGTTTTGGAAACCCTCCGCGAGTATATGAACTTCTCTGTACTGTTTTTAGGTCTAGAAATATTTTCTTTCTCAGAACCTCGTTTGATCCAAAATAATGATTGCAACTTGTGAAACCCGTTTGTTCCACACTTAACAAAAAAACCGCATCCGTTGACTCTGCTTCAGCCATAATAATTCATGTGACCGGTTTAAAATAATACCGGTTGTCAGCACCGCTTGATTATGGCGACTTAAGAAAACCTTAATCATCTTTAGTACCTGCAGCTGCTAATCATTATCACATAGTTACATGTATGTCACTAGGCCCCTTCTTAAGCCGCCATCTCAGATAACCCAATAATGCTTATTCTCCGGGTTATAATGAACCGGAAATTTTCATTTATCTTGTTGTAGGCTTCAATTTATCCAATGGCACCCAAAGCTGTTAAGCCTCCGATTACCTGCAACTGGGTCCCATCCATTGTTACAGAGAGCAAACTGTCCGAGTTTGTAAAGTCTGGCCATCTGCCCAAGAAGGATGTCATGTCTTATCGCGCTCCTGACCCGTCTGAAGAGAAACCTCAACCTAAGGAAGGGGAGGTGATCATTTTCACCGATCACATGAGCCGGGGATTTGTTCCTCCCAGTTCAAAATTCTTTAGAGATGTTTTGCACTTCTTTAAATTAAGACCTCAAGACATCGGGCCCAATTCGGTGTCAAATATCTGCAACTTTCAAGTTTTCTGTGAGGTCTACCTTGGATAAGAACCCAGCCTACTTTTGTTCAGGGAGTTGTTCTATTTGAACCGGCAGAATGAACGCGCCAACGGACCCAGTCTAGAACTTGGTGGCATCTCGATTCAGCGACGAAGAGACTGCCTTTTTCCTTATGCTGAACTGCCGAGTCATCCAAAGGACTGGAACCAAACGTGGTTCTACTGCCAGGACACTTCTCTGGCTGGTGAAAACCCGCTGCCCGGCTTCCGTGCATTGCGCCTTGAACCTACTCACCCGCTGCCGGATAAGTTGACAGCTACTGAACGTCTGCCACTCACCCCCAAAATCAAGAAGATAAAAGCTCTTTTAGGGAACGACTTAGATGGCATTGACCTGGTCTGAGTCTGGGTTGCTTGGAGAATAATTCCGTTAAGCCACCGCCCCGGCTTAATGTGTAATTATTCAGGCGAGAAAGATGACCATCAGCGTCATAGCCCTGACGACTTACCAGATGACATAGTGGAAGCTACAACTCAGTCCTTGTTGAAGGAGGGCATAGTGAATAGTAACGCCTTCGGCTTACTACCTTTTTGCCAGAAGAACCCAGCCCCTGCAGTAAGTTTCCAGCCGTCGGGTTATTATTATCTCCTTTTTTATCATGTTAGGCTGTATTCTTACGCATAACCCGTTATAACCTTTTACAGGCAAATGATAACTTCTAGAAAACGCAATATGATCATGAGGCAGCCAAGAAAGCCAGGGCGGCCAAGAGAGTCGAAAGGAAAACCACCAAACCCACCACCTCAAGGAAGAGGAAGCCAAGCGCCTCTGAGCTGTTTCAGCTTTGATGATACTGATGATAATGAGGAAGAGGTAACCTTTGAATTTTCCTTTCTCCTTTATCACTACCTTACTGATACTAACCTTCTTTCAGGAAGACACGGGCAACAGCCAACCCGTCAAGGAAGAGGTAATTATAATCTCCTCCTACTCCGAGCTTCAGCCGCGTCAGAAAATTCAAAGAGTAACCCGGAAAGTAAGATTTTCACATCCTTTGGCTTACCAAGATCCTGACTTTCTTTTGAAGCGATAGATTTATGAGAGCCGGAGGCAGACCCGGACCAGCAAAGACGCGGAACTCTCCTCCGGCTTACCTGATGTGACCAGGAAACGCCAGGCTGAGGTTACCTCCGATTCACACCTTCTTTTTCCTTTGGCGGGTTTCATTCGTTATCCTCTCAATTCTTCTGACTCCAATTATCAGGATATTTCACCTTCCTCCGGTGAGTCTATGCAGTCCAACATGCCAGCCTTCAAAACTGCTCCTGGGTAATATAAACTTGTTGTACCTTATGCCTTTATTTTACTGATACTTTTCGTATTTAACCTGTCTACTTTTTCCGCAGTGTGCAAGTAAAGCCCAGCAAAAGGGAAAAAAAAGAATAAGCCGCCCCAAGAGCCGGTTGTGACTGAACCAGAGCTGGGCACAGCTGCTCCTGATGCTCCTCCTCACGAGCCGCCGCCTCAACCATCTCATGACGCTCCTATATCTTCCTCTGACCCGCCTACTGAGCAAATCTTCAACAAGTCTGGTAACCCGGAGGCTCCTAGCCCCGCCAAAGCAAGTGATCCGGAAGTTGAGATCCTCAAAACTCAGTTTGTTGAACCGGCACAGCCATCTGTACTTGCCAAGTGTTCTAAAGAGGAGTTGGTGGAACACCGAAAGGCCAAGCTAGACGTCACTGACTATACTCATTTGAGTATCAGAGAGATCGTCTCCGGCTATATCAATCAAGTACATAGCAGCCATGACCTGGAAATTGACATGGTGAAGCAGATATAGCAGAAATCTGAGGTATGACTTATGCTAGCTTTCTTTAACCATACTTACTGTACCAGCCCCCAAGTCTATTGCTTATAAGTAAATATGATGTAGACTTTTGAAAATTGCCTAGCACTGCTTATCCGGCTTAGGAAAAAGACTTTTAACCCGGTAACACTTGCGATACACATTAGCCCCCAAGTGCTAAACATCTTTGCTTGCAAAGTGTTTGGGACTTTAATTTCCATGAACCGGAGTAGTAATTGAAAATTCTTCAGGATACATTAGCCCCCAAGTGCCAAATACCTTTGCTTGCAAAGTGCTTGGGACTTAACACTATTTACCATAATCTTGAGTGTTATCTGGTGCAATGCAGGTCATGATAAGTCAATTTGAATCGGAAATTGTTGACCTGAAGAACCGCGTGGCAGCCCAGGAGACTGAAACTCAAAAGGCTAACTCCAAATTTGAATTCAGCATCTCTGAACAAGAGAAGCTGAAGCAAATTTTTGAATCGAAGAAGAAAATTTGGGCTGATGAAAAGGCCGCACTGGTGACCCGGGCCGAGACAGCAGAGGCATCGCTGGCGGAAGCAACGGCCGAACTGTCCGACTTAAAGCGCCAGATATCTCGAATGGTCTCAGCAATCTTTGGTGAGTGACTTACTCAAATCTTAAACACTGCAAAACTCCTTGAATGACCATTTCGGTTGTTTCCTCTGACTCACCTTATGCTTAATAATGCAGGCCCTAGGAGCACAAATCTCAAGCAGAACATGGTGATTAAGCTGACGGCGGTTTATACTCTGGTGGAACAGCTCTACACCGGGTCACAACGTGCCCTGGCCGTTGTGTCTTTATCAAATGATGTTCCCTATCTCCTGCAAGATGTGCTGAAGCGGCTTGCTGTGCTACCTCAGCGGATCCAAGAGTTAAGACGAGCATCTGCAAGAGCCGAAGCTATAGCCGCATTGAGACGGGCCAAGGCGTGGCTTCCAGAACTAGACCCTGCTGATATTGCTCTTGGGTATCCAAGTTTAAAGGAAGATGGCACCGTGTTTAATGATAAAGATTTCACCGCCTGTGTGAAAGATATACGTCCGGTGGCTACTCTTATTGGGAACGACACTGACCTCTCCAAGTGTCAGCCGGGTTATGACAAGGAGAATCGGAGAATCCCCAGGCCGCATTATGACGACGTCAGCTTGATCCCTCCAACCCGTAAGCACACCTTTGCTCCTGAAGTCGATCCAACCGGTTTAATAGATGATGAAGCTGAGTTTGAGGCCTTGAGTGGCATTGACTGGGCCTCATCATCCTTCCAGGACAAAGAAGCGGGCGGAGAGGCGGAGGAGGATAACCCGGAGGCTTCAAATCAACCCCAAGAGTAGATTATCAGGCGCCACCTGCTTATGTAGTTGTAGAAAAACAATGCCGCATCATTCAGACTCGGAGAGTCTTGTAATAGAGTAAAAAATACCTTGAGTTTTGATATGCCTTTGCGTATGCTTATGGCCTTTAGTACTTGCATAAGCTGCCGTCACTATATACTTTATATGAATCTGTCATGCCCTTTGCAGAAATACCTTGCATTGCCCTATAGTGCTTACAGCTGTTTTTCCGGCTCATATAAACCAACCCCTGAGGGTAAACTTAACTCCTGAAAATTGGCACATACAAGTTCACCTGGTTCTTAACAACCTGATGTAACTAATATTAATTCTGGAAGATTGTAATGTATTCCATTGTACCTTTAAGAGGGTCACAAGATATCTAATGTTGGCACTTGTAAAATATGATGAACAAAATTCAAAGGTTTCTGATTCGAATACGATCAGTAACCCGTTCCAAAGGGGTTGAGCTAAGATTCGGATATGATCTGTTAGCCCCCAGTGGCTGTGGCGATGCCAATCAAGTGGGTATCGACAGCTATGTTCTCTTTGGTTCGAATACGACCTATGTTTGAACAGGAAGCCCCCAAGTGACCATAAGAGTTGTTTAATGACGTTGATTCGAATTCGATCCACGTCAGACCCAAAAGGAGTTAAGCTATGATTCAGATATGATCAAGAAGCCCCCAAGTGGGTTTGGCAGTATGCCGATCAAGTGGGTATCGACAGCTATGTTCTCTTTGGTTCGAATACGACCTATGTTTGAACAGGATGCCCCCAAGTGATCACGGCTAGATTCAGATATGATCATAAGCCGGACCAAAGGAAAGCCGGATTCAGATATGATCCGCTTCTCCTTGGTCATCTCCACCACCTGACAAGGAAAACACATAAACCTTTTTGGGAGTGGAAAAAGGACAGAGGTCCTGCTTTATTGCTTTATATAATATACATAGTATAAGTATATACACATTAGAGCCGACGGCTCAAGTATAATAAGGCCGAAGATGAGCGATATTCCACGGCCGACGGGTCTCCTCCTCCGAATTACATGAGTCTTTGTGTTCCCGAACGTCGATAAGGTAGTATGATCCATTGTTCAGATTCTTGCTGACCACAAAGGGTCCTTCCCAAGGAGGGGATAGCTTGTGCATGTTAGATTCATCCTGGATGAATCGGAGCACTAAGTCGCCTTCCTGAAAGGTTTTCGACTTAACCCGGCGGCCGTGGTAGCGGCGCAGGTCTTGCTGGTAAATCGCCGAACGGGCTATTGCCAAGTCTCGCTCTTCATGCAACAGGTCAAGTGCATCTTGCCGAGCTTTTTCATTGTCTTCCTCAACATAAGCCGCCACACGGGGTGAATCGTGACGGATGTCACTTGGCAGGACCGCCTCTGCTCCATACACCATAAAGAAAGGCGTGTAACCCATAGATCTATTAGGTGTAGTATTGATGCTCCAGAGTACAAAAGGTAACTCCTCCACCCAACAACCCGGCGTTTGTTGTAAGGGCACCAAGAGCCGGGGCTTGATACCCTTCAAGATTTCTTGATTGGCTCGTTCTGCTTGACCATTTGATTGAGGGTGAGCTACAGCTGAAACATCAAGCCGAATATGCTCTCGTTGACAGAACTCTTCCATAGCTCCTTTGGAAAGGTTAGTACCATTATCAGTTATGATGTTGTGTGGAAAACCAAAGCGAAAAATCACCTTTTTCATAAACTGGACTGCTGTGGCTGCATCACACTTACTCACTGGCTCCGCCTCCACCCACTTTGTGAACTTGTCAACCGCCACCAAGAGGTGAGTCTTTTTACCCTTAGATCTTTTGAAAGGCCTGACCATATCAAGCCCCCAGACTGCAAATGGCCAGGTAATTGGAATCATCCTCAATTCTTGAGCCGGCACATGGGCTCGTCGTGAGAATTTCTGACATCCGTCACATTTACTGACCAGGTCTTCTGCATCATCATGAGCTGTCAGCCAATAAAACCCATGACGGAAAGCTTTGGCCATAAGAGATTTTGAGCCGGCGTGATGACCACAATAGCCTTCATGAATCTCACGAAGGATCTCCTGACCCTCTGCAGGTGACACGCAACGTTGAATCGTGCCAGTGACTCTATAATGATGTAACTCGCCATTGACAATTGTCATGGACTTAGACCGCCGGACGATCTGTCTTGCCAAGGTCTCGTCTTCAGGCAACTCTCCCCAGGTCATGTAAGACAAATAAGGCACTGTCCAATCCGGGATAATGTGGATAGCCGCCACCAGCTGTGCCTCCGGGTCTGGTATTGCCAGATCTTCTTCTGTAGGTAACTTAACAGAAGGATTATGCAAAACATCAAGAAACGTGTTAGGCGGCACTGGCTTACGCTGAGACCCCAGCCGACTTAAGGCATCAGCCGCCTCATTCTTTCTTCGATCAATGTGTTCCACTACGTAACCCTTGAAATATCCAGCCACAGCCTCGACTTCACGACGGTAAGCCGCCATGAGGGGATCTTTAGAGTCCCACTTGCCTGACACTTGTTGAGCCACAAGGTCTGAGTCTCCTAAGCATCTTACCCGGCTCAAGTTCATCTCTTTGGCCATCCGGAGACCATGGAGCAGGGCCTCGTACTCAGCTGCATTGTTAGTGCAAGGAAACATAAGCCGGAGCACATAACAAAATTTGTCACCTCGAGGGGAAGTTAATACAACTCCAGCCCCCGAGCCTTCCAACTGTCTGGACCCATCAAAGTGAATAATCCAATAAGTGTTATCGGGCTTCTCCTCAGGTGCCTGTAGCTCTATCCAGTCGTTGATGAAATCCACCAAAGCTTGAGACTTAATGGCAGTACGTGGTACGTACTTCAGACCATGAGGCCCGAGCTCGATGGCCCATTTGGCGACTCGTCCTGTAGCCTCTCTGTTCTGAATAATGTCTCCCAAGGGGGTAGAACTTACCACAGTGATAGGGTGACCTTGGAAGTACTGCTTCAGCTTCCGGCTTGCCATGAACACCCCATAAACAAGTTTCTGCCAATGAGGATATCTTTGTTTTGACTCGTTGAGTACCTCACTGACATAATAATACGGTCGTTGAACCGGATGTTCCTTACCAGCCTCCTTGCGCTCTACCACAATTGCCACACTGACGACTCATGAATTAGCAGCCACATATAACAGCAAAGGCTCTTTGTCAATGGGAGCCGCAAGAACCGGCGGCTTAGATAACTGCCTCTTCAAATCCTCAAAAGCAGCATTAGCAGCATCACTCCAGACAAAGGTGTCTGCCTTCTTCATTAATTGGTACAGCGGTAGGGCCTTCTCACCTAACCGGCTTAAAGCGGCAACACGACCCGCCAATCGCTGAACTTATGATCACGTTTACACAAACTTGTGGTGAATACGTGATACTGCCCACTGTTTAACTGTTTCGGATGGCTCTGATAACCCGACTGCTGCTGCTGCTGACCTCCTTGACCAGACTGTTGTTGATTATAACCACCCTGGTTTCCCTGAAAACCGGATCCTGAACCACCGCCCGGGCCATGAAAACCGCCGGCTCCTGAGCCGCCGCTTGGGCCTTGATTGCCATCAAACGTATTAGAATTCTTGAAAGCTTTCATGATTGCGCAATCCTTCCATAAATGAGTCGTTGGTCGTTCTCGGGTGCCGTGTTTCGGGAAGGGCTCATTGAGTAGTTGCTCAAGAGACGGTCCTGACCCACCAAACCGGGGTGGCTTCCCTTTGCGCTTCTGATTGTTACCCTGTGCATTGGCCACAAATTCCGGGTTACCGTCCGCCTTATGCTTATTGCCTCCTTGACTTGCTGGGTTATGCTGCTGACCCTTTCCATTACTGTTCTTCTTTCCCTTCCCCGTCTTTTCATCATCAGACGTGGGGTCCTTGGTACTATCAGAATCGACATACTTGACTAAAGCCGCCATCAGCGTCCCCATATCGTTTCAATCACGTTTAAGGCGCCCCAGCTTCTGTCTCAGAGGCTCGAAGCGGCAATTCTTCTCCAGCATGAGAATTGCTGAGCCGGCATCCATCTTATCAGACAAATGTATTATATCTTGGACCCGGCGCACCCAATGAGTCGTAGATTCACCTTCTTCCTGCTTACAATTTGTCAGATCCACAATTGACATAGACTGCTTGCAAGTATCCTTGAAGTTCTGGATGAAACGGGCCTTTAGCTCCGCCCATGAACTAATGGAGTTGGGTGGCAAACCCTTTAACCAAGAACGGGCCGTTCCGTCCAACATCATGGTGAAATATTTAGCCATCGCTTCATCACTAACCTCCAGCAGCTCCATAGCCATCTCGTAACTTTCAATCCACGCCCCAGGCTGTAATCGGCCGTATAATTCGGCACCTTCCGAGGTCCCTTGAAATCCTTGGGCAGACGTACATTACGTAGAGCCGGAGCAGACAAGGAACTCCTCCGGTTCTAGTAGCAACTCCCGCCTCAACGGAAGTCGTCGGGTAAGCCGGTGAGTTCTGTTGGGCTGCTAGCTGAGCCGCTAGCTGAGCCGCTCGCTCGTCCTCCTGACGTATCCGATCCTGAACCGGGTTATACCCACCGGGCTGGTTCCGGCGCTGAGCGTTACTTGACAAGGCCTCTGACTCCATGTGTCTACTGTAACTCGGGCTCCGATTTTGACGAGGCGGGGCTAACCAGGGCGGAGGAGTCGAGTGAATCCTATCCCGGCTGTAGGAGTAGGTCTCTTGCTGAGCCAGGGCTGTTTGGACAAGTTCTCTGATCTTCCGGGTTTCCACCGCTGTCGGATCATCCCCATCTACTAGGAGAGCCGCCAAACGTGCTAACGCTGCGATTAAGTTCTCCATGGGTTGGAGAAGTGACCCTGTGGTATTGGTACGTAATTGGGCGGTGCCATATTGCCGTGAGGAGGTGCCATCCCCTGAGGCTGGACTGGACCTCCCGCTCCGGATGTAATAAGATGATTCGCACCTGGCGGGTTACTTGGGCCGGCCCCGGGTGTAGCAAAGAGATTCCGAGGATCATAATTCTGAGGTAAACGTGACTAAGTTTTCTGATGTCTCCTCCTCATTACCTCATTAGATGCGTTTAAGCTCAACGTGAGCTGCAAGGCCTCTTCCTGAAGTTGTTGCGCCCGTACGTCCAAAGCCGCCCGCTCTGCTGCTAACCTAGCGTCCTCAGCTGCTAAGGTTTCCTTGACTCGGGCGATCTCGTCGCGAACCTGTGCCACCTCTGCCTCATGCTCAGATTGGTTCGCAGGGATGACTGTGACAGTTAACAAAGTCGTAAGCTTATCCATGAGATCCATCAGCACCTGAGCCGGTGAGCGCACGGGGTCTCCTACCCCGGCTGCTCCTAACCCGGATGTTATCGCCGCTGAGGCCGTAGAATTTTGGCCGGGTTGAGTACCAGCCATGAAGACTCCTGCCCAGTTTGGCGACTCTGAGAGGTTCGGAATAGTGCTGCCATCGGAACAGCCCCCAAGCACACCATCGTGAACTTGATACAGCGAATCTGTTGAGCCGGCGGATGAATCACCGTCAGAGAGGACGGCCGGCTCACCATCACCTTCAGATCCTTCAGGAAGTTCACCTCCATGGATGCAACCCACAAAGGCACGCTTCACGACGGGTTGAGCTCGGACGGGTTTCGCACGCTGAACCGTCTCGACGAGGTCGGTGCAGCTGTCCGGCTCAGGGCCCAGCTCACCAATCCGGCCGATGAAGACGTGAATTCCGCCAAAGGGGACCCGGTAGCCGTACTCAATTGAGACGGCGTCGGGTCCCCAGCCTTCGTCGTCGATGTAGATCTTGCCGCGACGACTCTTGGTCATCCGGCCAACTGCGTATCCCTTGAGCCCTTCGAAGCTGCCCTTCAAGAACTCAAATCCACCGTGCGCTGGCCCCACGGTGGGCGCCAACTGTCGTGGAATTGTCACGGCAGATGTCCTCTTGCAAGGACTTGATCGTGGAGCCATCGCAACTAGGAAGCTTAAAGGGGTTAATCGGGACAAAGGACACACAATGTTTATACTAGTTCAGCCCCTTACGGTGAAGGAAGGCCTACGTCTAGTTGGGTTGGAATTGCTTGAGGTTTCGATGACCAGGGAGCGAGATACGCTATGACCGGTTCTCGATCTCTTGTTTCTTCTTCCCTAAGCCGCCAGCGGGTCGTCCCCTTATATACACGGGTCGACGCCCTACGGCTTACAGAGTCCCGGCCGGCTCATAAACAGTGTCCGGCTCGGTGACTAGTTATTTCTACCTTACAATACAAGTCGCGCCCTCATGGCGGTTTATCACCATGGTCCCTAAATCGTCTGTGGGCCTTTAGATCCTTTACTGAACCGCCATCTTCACTTCTTGGTCTTGGGCTTCAGATGGGCTTCTCTTTGCATAACACGGCCCCTCCTGGGCGGCTTACGTAAATAATTATATCCCCAACATTAGGCCCTAGATTGATTTGAACCGGTTCATGTCAATCTTTAAAAACCTTATAAACTAGCCCTTAGTCTTCTGTTTTGCGTGGAAATTCTAACCCGCCGTGACGTCATCATCCAGATCCGAGTCAAATCTCTGTGACGTCATCTTCAATAAAATTCATATTTAATCCGTCATATCCTCCAACGAATCTTTGCCTTTACTGACCATCCCAAGAATCGAGGCGTCGAGGCCGCTGGATAATAATGCTTTGGTCTCCTCGTTTCTTGCGCCGTCTTGGTCGGCCCCTCCTTATAAATAGATGCGACCTAGGCCTTCTCCATTTCCTTTAGTCATCTTCCTCCTCACACTTCTTCCTTTGCTGCTCAAGCTCCGCCGCCGCCACCGTCGAACTCCTCGTCTTCACCGACTCAGGCCGCTGCATCACCCTGATTCCGACCAGAAAACGACGGCGACCCTCCGCAGCTCTTCCGCATCTGTGAGTTCCTCTTTTCCCCTTTCTCAGATGTGTCTTCAAATCGTCTTGAGTTCGTCGGTGTTCATCACCGCCCAACGCAGACCTCCATTAATTTCACCTCCAATGCCTTTGTTTAGATTATAGAAACAACATAAAACTGCTGCGGAAAATATTCGTGCTTATCCTGTATAAGAACAGATCTCATTTCCCTTGTTTTGGAAACCCTCCGCGAGTATATGAACTTCTCTGTACTGTTTTTAGGTCTAGAAATATTTTCTTTCTCAGAACCTCGTTTGATCCAAAATAATGATTGCAACTTGTGAAACCTGTTTTCCACACTTAACCAAAAAACCGCATCTGTTGACTCTGCTTCAGCCATAATAATTCATGTGACCGGTTTAAAATAATACCGGTTGTCAGCACCGCTTGCTTATGGCGACTTAAGAAAACCTTAATCATCTTTAGTACCTGCAGCTGCTAATCATTATCACATAGTTACATGTATGTCATTAGGCCCCTTCTTAAGCCGCCATCTCAGATAACCCAATAATGCTTATTCTCCGGGTTATAATGAACCAGAAAATTTCCTTTATCTTGTTGTAGGCTTCAATTTATCCAATGGCACCCAAAGCTGTTAAGCCTCCGATTACCTGTAACTGGGTCCCATCCATTGTTACAGAGAGCAAACTGTCCGAGTTTGTAAAGTCTGGCTATCTGCCCAAGAAGGATGTCATGTCTTATCGCGCTCCTGACCCGTCTGAAGAGAAACCTCAACCTAAGGAAGGGGAGGTGATCATTTTCACCGATCACAT